>NC_086448.1:828243204-828383204 GCF_028390025.1 Pseudophryne corroboree | reverse complement strand
ATCTATCTATCTATCTATCTATCTATCTATCTATCTATCTATCAAACTATCTATCTACAGTATCTATCTATCTATCTATCTATCTCATATCTATTAAACTATCTATCTATCTATCTATCTATCTATCTATCTATCTATCTATCTATCTATCTATCTATTTACAGTATCTCATGTCTATCTATCTATCTCATATTTTTTATTATTATCATAATAATAATAATTGAAGGTACAAGAAAGGGGCACAAGGCGGAGAAGGGGCACAAGGTGGAGAAGTGACCGCTACCTCTGAGAAAGCTGACAGTGAGTAAGCAGCCGGGAGGAGCATCGCTGCCATAGAGGTGATATACGGACTCCAGATAAGGCTGAATAAAAGAGCTGCAGCCGGGAGGGCTATCATCCAACTGCGGTGAAAGAGGTTTAGCTGACTGACCCATAGAAAGTATGTCCAGACAATTCATTTGTCAATAACAGCTTTGGATTTAGCACAGATATATTCTTTGCATGGCCATGCATGACTGCTTTTTATCAAACAAATACTGCCGTCAAAACTAACAAAAAGTGACTAATTGCGTTATTAAAGTAACTGGCACATATTAACTGCAAAGAAAAGAACTACCAGGTGCATGTGTGTATTGCTGCATTGGATATGTGGACTGAACAGTAAACTTGTAGCCAAAATAGAAAGTATCAATTAAGGACTTTCAAACAGATACCGCATTCACATCGCAAATGCCGGATCCTACCCCGTAGGACAAACGTGTACTTACCGGGTGGGATCCGGCATTTGCGCTCCTCTGCTGGCTTTCCGACCCGGCAATATACCGGGTCGGTTGCCATAGCAGCGGAGGGAGCAGCAGCAGCGGGGGTGGAGGTGGCGCCGGGAGATGAGCTCATCTCCTGCGCCGCCTCTGCCTATACTGTGAATGGGAGCCGATTCGCATCGGAGCGGCTCCCATTCACACTGCGCCTGACCCGGTAATCAACCTGGTTCATCTATCTAGCTATCTATCTATCTGCAGTATCTATCTCATATCTATCCACAATATCTATCTATCTATCTATCTATCTATCTATCTATCTATCTATCTATCTATCTATCTATCTATCTACCTGCCTACAGTATCTATCTATCTATCTATCTATCTATCTATCTATCTATCTATCTATCTATCTATCTATCTATCTATCTATCTATCTATCTACAGTATCTATCTCACATCAATCTATCTATCTATCTATCTATCTATCTATCTATCTATCTATCTATCTATCTATCTATCTATCTATCTACAGTATCTATCTCATATCTATCTATCTATCTATCTATCTATCTATCTATCTATCTATCTATCTATCTATCTATCTATCTATCTATCTATCTATTTATCAAACTATCTATCTACAGTATCTATCTATCTATCTATCTATCTATCTATCTCATATCTATTAAACTATCTATCTATCTCTCTATCTATCTATCTATCTATCTATTTACAGTATCTCATGTCTATCTATCTATCTCATATTTTTTATTATTATCATAATAATAATAATTGAAGGTACAAGAAAGGGGCACAAGGCAGAGAAGGGGCACAAGGTGGAGAAGTGACCGCTACCTCTGAGAAAGCTGACAGTGAGTAAGCAGCCGGGAGGAGCATCGCTGCCATAGAGGTGATATACGGACTCCAGATAAGGCTGAATAAAAGAGCTGCAGCCGGGAGGGCTATCATCCAACTGCGGTGAAAGAGGTTTAGCTGACTGACCCATAGAAAGTATGTCCAGACAATTCATTTGTCAATAACAGCTTTGGATTTAGCACAGATATATTCTTTGCATGGCCATGCATGACTGCTTTTTATCAAACAAATACTGCCGTCAAAACTAACAAAAAGTGACTAATTGCGTTATTAAAGTAACTGGCACATATTAACTGCAAAGAAAAGAACTACCAGGTGCATGTGTGTATTGCTGCATTGGATATGTGGACTGAACAGTAAACTTGTAGCCAAAATAGAAAGTATCAATTAAGGACTTTCAAACAGATACCGCATTCACATCGCAAATGCCGGATCCTACCCCGTAAGACAAACGTGTACTTACCGGGTGGGATCCGGCATTTGCGCTCCTCTGCTGGCTTTCCGACCCGGCAATATACCGGGTCGGTTGCCATAGCAGCGGAGGGAGCAGCAGCAGCGGGGGTGGAGGTGGCGCCGGGAGATGAGCTCATCTCCTGCGCCGCCTCTGCCTATACTGTGAATGGGAGCCGATTCGCATCGGAGCGGCTCCCATTCACACTGCGCCTGACCCGGTAATCAACCTGGTAAGAACCCTTCTTTTTTACCGGGTTGAATTACCGGGTCAGGCGACCCGCTAATTCACAATTGGACCTTTCACATCGCACACTGACCCGTTTCGACACGGCAATATGCAGTGTCGGTACCGGGTTTTCAGTGCGATGTGAAAGGGGTAAGAGATTTGGTACACGTTTATAATACAGCTTTGTGCAGGTCACTGTTTATATTATTGGTGTAATGTACATGTGTTTTACTAAAATATGAGTCAATTTTATTGATACTGGCCGGTATCATTATTTTTAGTTTTAAATGTAATCATTTAATAATAAAATCTACTGCAGATTAAATTAGCGCTCTCCCATTGTTTTTCTTGTTCTATTTGATTTGAGGGGCTTTCATACCAATTACCCCTGGGAAAGCAGCAAATTTCTTCTGTGGAATAAAGGCGCCTGTGGTTTTTTGGTTTTGTTGGTAATGAAGAGAGCTGTGACAGTGACGGTCATTATACCCTGTGACGAGAATGAAGAGAGCTGTGACAGTGACGTTCGTTATACCCTGTGACGAGAATGAAGAGAGCTGGGACAGTGATGGTCATTATACCCTGTGACAGGAATGAAGAGAGCTGTGACAGTGATGGTCATTATACCCTATGGCAGAAATGAAGAGAGCTGTGACAGTGACGGTCATTATACCCTGTGACAGGAATGAAGAGAGCTGTGACAGTGATGGTCATTATACCCTATGGCAGAAATGAAGAGAGCTGTGACAGTGACGGTCATTATACCCTGTGACGAGAATGAAGAGAGCTGGGACAGTGACGGTCATTATACCCTGTGGCAGGAATGCAGAGAGCCGTGACAGTGACGGTCATTATACCCTGTGGCGGGAATGAAGAGAGCTGTGACAGTGACGGTCATTATACCCTGTGGCGGGAATGAAGAGAGCTGTGACAGTGACGGTCATTATACCCTGTGGCGGGAATGAAGAGAGCTGTGACAGTGACGGTCGTTATACCCTGTGGCGTATACCCTGTGGCGAGAATGAAGAGAGCTGGGACAGTGACGGTCACTATACCCTGTGGCGGGAATGAAGAGACTTGTGACAGTGACGGTCGTTATACCCTTTGGCGGAAATGAAGAGAGCTGTGACAGTGACGGTCATTATACCCTGTGGCGGGAATGAAGAGAGCTGTGACAGTGACGGTCATTATACCCTGTGGCAGGAATGAAGAGAGCTGTGACAGTGACGGTCATTATACCCTGTGGCGGGAATGAAGAGATCTGTGACAGTGACGGTCATTATACCCTGTGGCCGGAATGAAGAGAGCTGTGACAGTGACGGTCATTATACCCTGTGGCGGGAATGAAGAGAGCTGCGACAGTGACGATCGTTATACCCTGTGGCGAAAATGAAGAGAGCTGGGACAGTGACGGTCATTAAACACTTTGGCGGGAATGAAGAGAGCTGTGACAGTGATGGTCATTACACGCTGTGGCGGGAAAGAAGAGAGCTGTGACAGTGACGGTCATTATACCCTGTGGCGGGAATGAAGATAGCTGGGACAGTGACGGGCATTATACCCTGTGGCGGAAATGAAGAGAGCTGTGACAGTCATTATACCCTGTAGCGGGAATGAAAAGAGCTGAGACAGTTACGGTCGCTATACCCTGTGGCGGGAATGAAGAGAGCTGGGACAGTTATGGCCGTTATACCCTGTGGCAGGAGTGAAGAAAGGTGGGACACTGACTGTCATTATACCCTGTGGCGGTAATGAAGAGAGCTGTGACAGTGATGGTCACTATACCCTGTGGCGGGAATGAAGAGACTTGTGACAGTGATGGTCGTTATACCCTGTGGCGGGAATAAAGAGAGAGCTGTGGCAGTCATTATACTCTGTGGCGGGAATGAAAAGAGCTGAGACAGTTACGGTCGCTATACCCTGTGGCAGGAGTGAAGAAAGGTGGGACACGGACTGTCATTATTACCTGTGGCGGTAATGAAGAGAGCTGTGACAGTGACGGTCATTTTACCCTGTGGCGGTAATGAAGAGAGCTGTGACAGTGATGGTCACTATACCCTGTGGCGGGTATGAAGAGAGCTGTGACAGTGACGTTCGTTATACCCTGTGGCGGAAATGAAGAGAGCTGTGACAGTCATTATACCCTGTGGCGGGAATGAAAAGAGCTGAGATAGTGGCGGTCATTATAGCCTGTGGCAGGAATGAAGAGAGCTGTGACAGTGACGGTCATTATACCCTGTGGCGGGAATGAAGAGATCTGTGACAGTGACGGTCATTATACCCTGTGGCCGGAATGAAGAGAGCTGTGACAGTGATGGTCACTATACCCTGTGGCGGGTATGAAGAGAGCTGTGACAGTGACGTTCGTTATACCCTGTGGCGAGAATGAAGAGAGCTGTGACAGTGACGGTCATTATACCCTGTGGCGGGAATGAAGAGAGCTGTGACAGTGACGTTCGTTATACCCTGTGGCGAGAATGAAGAGAGCTGTGACAGTGGCAGTCATTATACCCTGTGGCGGGAATGAAGATAGCTGGGACAGTGACGGGCATTATACCCTGTGGCGGGAATGAAAAGAGCTGAGACAGTTACGGTCGCTATACCCTGTGGCAGGAGTGAAGAAAGGTGGGACACGGACTGTCATTATTACCTGTGGCGGTAATGAAGAGAGCTGTGACAGTGACGGTCATTTTACCCTGTGGCGGTAATGAAGAGAGCTGTGACAGTGATGGTCACTATACCCTGTGGCGGTAATGAAGAGAGCTGTGACAGTGACGGTCATTTTACCCTGTGGCGGTAATGAAGAGAGCTGTGACAGTGATGGTCACTATACCCTGTGGCGGGAATGAAGAGAGCTGTGACAGTGACGTTCGTTATACCCTGTGGCGAGAATGAAGAGAGCTGTGACAGTGACGGTCATTATACCCTGTGGCGGGAATGAAGAGAGCTGTGACAGTGACGTTCGTTATACCCTGTGGCAGGAATGAAGAGAGCTGTGACAGTGACATTCGTTATACCCTGTGGCGGGTATGAAGAGAGCTGTGACAGTGACGTTCGTTATACCCTGTGGCGAGAATGAAGAGAGCTGGGACAGTGACGGTCATTATACACTTTTGCGGGAATGAAGAGAGCTGTGACAGTGACGGTCATTTTACCCTGTGGCGGTAATGAAGAGAGCTGTGACAGTGATGGTCACTATACCCTGTGGCGGGTATGAAGAGAGCTGTGACAGTGACATTCGTTATACCCTGTGGCGGGTATGAAGAGAGCTGTGACAGTGACGTTCGTTATACCCTGTGGCGAGAATGAAGAGAGCTGTGACAGTGACGGTCATTATACCCTGTGGCAGTAATGAAGAGAGCTGTGACAGTGACGTTCGTTATACCCTGTGGCGAGAATGAAGAGAGCTGGGACAGTGACGGTCATTATACACTTTTGCGGGAATGAAGAGAGCTGGGACAGTGACGGTCATTTTACCCTGTGGTGGGATTGAAGAGAGCTGGGACAGTGACGGTCATTATACCCTGTGGCGGTAATGAAGGGAGCTGTGACAGTGACGGTCATTTTACCCTGTGGCGATAATGAAGAGAGCTGTGACAGTGACGGTCACTATACCCTGTGGCGGGAATGAGGACACTTGTGACAGTGACGGCCGTTATACCCTGTGGCGGGAATGAACAGAGCTGGGACAGTGACGGTCATTATACCCTATGGTGGGAATGAAGAGAGCTGTGACAGTGGCAGTCATTATACCCTGTGGCGGGAATGAACAGAGCTGGGACAGTGACGGTCATTATACCCTATGGTGGGAATGAAGAGAGCTGTGACAGTGGCAGTCATTATACCCTATGGCAGGAATGAAGAGAGCTGTGACAGTGACGGTCATTATACCCTGTGGCGGGTATGAAGAGAGCTGTGACAGTGACGGTCGTTATACCCTGTGGCGGGAATGAAGAGAGCTGGGACAGTGACGGTCATTATACCCTGTGGCAGGAATGAAGAGAGCTGTGACAGTGATGGTCATTATACCCTATGGCAGGAATGAAGAGAGCTGTGACAGTGAGTTCGTTATACCCTGTGGCGAGAATGAAGAGAGCTGGGACAGTGACGGTCATTATACACTTTTGCGGGAATGAAGAGAGCTGTGACAGTGACGGTCATTTTACCCTGTGGCGGTAATGAAGAGAGCTGTGACAGTGACGGTCACTATACCCTGTGGCGGGTATGAAGAGAGCTGTGACAGTGACGTTCGTTATACCCTGTGGCGAGAATGAAGAGAGCTGGGACAGTGACGGTCATTAAACCCTGTGGCGGGAATGAACAGAGCTGTGACAGTGACGGTCATTATACCCTGTGGCAGTAATGAAGAGAGCTGTGACAGTGACGTTCGTTATACCCTGTGGCGAGAATGAAGAGAGCTGGGACAGTGACGGTCATTATACCCTGTGGCGGGAATGAAGAGAGCTGTGACAGTGATGGTCATTATACCCTATGGCAGGAATGAAGAGAGCTGTGACAGTGACGGTCATTATACCCTGTGGCGGGTATGAAGAGAGCTGTGACAGTGACATTCGTTATACCCTGTGGCGGGAATGAAGAGAGCTGGGACAGTGACGGTCATTATACCCTGTGGCGATAATGAAGAGAGCTGTGACAGTGACGGTCACTATACCCTGTGGCGGGAATGAGGACACTTGTGACAGTGACGGCCGTTATACCCTGTGGCGGGAATGAACAGAGCTGGGACAGTGACGGTCGTTATACCCTGTGGCGGTAATGAAGAGAGCTGGGACAGTGACGGTCATTATACCCTGTGGCAGGAATGAAGAGAGCTGTGACAGTGATGGTCATTATACCCTATGGCAGGAATGAAGAGAGCTGTGACAGTGAGTTCGTTATACCCTGTGGCGAGAATGAAGAGAGCTGGGACAGTGACGGTCATTATACACTTTTGCGGGAATGAAGAGAGCTGTGACAGTGACGGTCATTTTACCCTGTGGCGGTAATGAAGAGAGCTGTGACAGTGATGGTCACTATACCCTGTGGCGGGTATGAAGAGAGCTGTGACAGTGACATTCGTTATACCCTGTGGCGGGTATGAAGAGAGCTGTGACAGTGACGTTCGTTATACCCTGTGGCGAGAATGAAGAGAGCTGTGACAGTGACGGTCATTATACCCTGTGGCAGTAATGAAGAGAGCTGTGACAGTGACGTTCGTTATACCCTGTGGCGAGAATGAAGAGAGCTGGGACAGTGACGGTCATTATACACTTTTGCGGGAATGAAGAGAGCTGGGACAGTGACGGTCATTTTACCCTGTGGTGGGATTGAAGAGAGCTGGGACAGTGACGGTCATTATACCCTGTGGCGGTAATGAAGGGAGCTGTGACAGTGACGGTCATTTTACCCTGTGGCGGTAATGAAGAGAGCTGTGACAGTGACGGTCACTATACCCTGTGGCGGGAATGAGGACACTTGTGACAGTGACGGCCGTTATACCCTGTGGCGGGAATGAACAGAGCTGGGACAGTGACGGTCATTATACCCTATGGTGGGAATGAAGAGAGCTGTGACAGTGGCAGTCATTATACCCTGTGGCGGGAATGAAGAGAGCTGTGACAGTGATGGTCATTATACCCTATGGCAGGAATGAAGAGAGCTGTGACAGTGACGGTCATTATACCCTGTGGCGGGTATGAAGAGAGCTGTGACAGTGACGGTCGTTATACCCTGTGGCGGGAATGAAGAGAGCTGGGACAGTGACGGTCATTATACCCTGTGGCAGGAATGAAGAGAGCTGTGACAGTGATGGTCATTATACCCTATGGCAGGAATGAAGAGAGCTGTGACAGTGAGTTCGTTATACCCTGTGGCGAGAATGAAGAGAGCTGGGACAGTGACGGTCATTATACACTTTTGCGGGAATGAAGAGAGCTGTGACAGTGACGGTCATTTTACCCTGTGGCGGTAATGAAGAGAGCTGTGACAGTGACGGTCACTATACCCTGTGGCGGGTATGAAGAGAGCTGTGACAGTGACGTTCGTTATACCCTGTGGCGAGAATGAAGAGAGCTGGGACAGTGACGGTCATTAAACCCTGTGGCGGGAATGAACAGAGCTGTGACAGTGACGGTCATTATACCCTGTGGCAGTAATGAAGAGAGCTGTGACAGTGACGTTCGTTATACCCTGTGGCGAGAATGAAGAGAGCTGGGACAGTGACGGTCATTATACCCTGTGGCGGGAATGAAGAGAGCTGTGACAGTGATGGTCATTATACCCTATGGCAGGAATGAAGAGAGCTGTGACAGTGACGGTCATTATACCCTGTGGCGGGTATGAAGAGAGCTGTGACAGTGACATTCGTTATACCCTGTGGCGGGAATGAAGAGAGCTGGGACAGTGACGGTCATTATACCCTGTGGCGATAATGAAGAGAGCTGTGACAGTGACGGTCACTATACCCTGTGGCGGGAATGAGGACACTTGTGACAGTGACGGCCGTTATACCCTGTGGCGGGAATGAACAGAGCTGGGACAGTGACGGTCGTTATACCCTGTGGCGGTAATGAAGAGAGCTGGGACAGTGACGGTCATTATACCCTGTGGCAGGAATGAAGAGAGCTGTGACAGTGATGGTCATTATACCCTATGGCAGGAATGAAGAGAGCTGTGACAGTGAGTTCGTTATACCCTGTGGCGAGAATGAAGAGAGCTGGGACAGTGACGGTCATTATACACTTTTGCGGGAATGAAGAGAGCTGTGACAGTGACGGTCATTTTACCCTGTGGCGGTAATGAAGAGAGCTGTGACAGTGATGGTCACTATACCCTGTGGCGGGTATGAAGAGAGCTGTGACAGTGACATTCGTTATACCCTGTGGCGGGTATGAAGAGAGCTGTGACAGTGACGTTCGTTATACCCTGTGGCGAGAATGAAGAGAGCTGTGACAGTGACGGTCATTATACCCTGTGGCAGTAATGAAGAGAGCTGTGACAGTGACGTTCGTTATACCCTGTGGCGAGAATGAAGAGAGCTGGGACAGTGACGGTCATTATACACTTTTGCGGGAATGAAGAGAGCTGGGACAGTGACGGTCATTTTACCCTGTGGTGGGATTGAAGAGAGCTGGGACAGTGACGGTCATTATACCCTGTGGCGGTAATGAAGGGAGCTGTGACAGTGACGGTCATTTTACCCTGTGGCGGTAATGAAGAGAGCTGTGACAGTGACGGTCACTATACCCTGTGGCGGGAATGAGGACACTTGTGACAGTGACGGCCGTTATACCCTGTGGCGGGAATGAACAGAGCTGGGACAGTGACGGTCATTATACCCTATGGTGGGAATGAAGAGAGCTGTGACAGTGGCAGTCATTATACCCTGTGGCGGGAATGAAGAGAGCTGTGACAGTGATGGTCATTATACCCTATGGCAGGAATGAAGAGAGCTGTGACAGTGACGGTCATTATACCCTGTGGCGGGTATGAAGAGAGCTGTGACAGTGACGGTCGTTATACCCTGTGGCGGGAATGAAGAGAGCTGGGACAGTGACGGTCATTATACCCTGTGGCAGGAATGAAGAGAGCTGTGACAGTGATGGTCATTATACCCTATGGCAGGAATGAAGAGAGCTGTGACAGTGAGTTCGTTATACCCTGTGGCGAGAATGAAGAGAGCTGGGACAGTGACGGTCATTATACACTTTTGCGGGAATGAAGAGAGCTGTGACAGTGACGGTCATTTTACCCTGTGGCGGTAATGAAGAGAGCTGTGACAGTGACGGTCACTATACCCTGTGGCGGGTATGAAGAGAGCTGTGACAGTGACGTTCGTTATACCCTGTGGCGAGAATGAAGAGAGCTGGGACAGTGACGGTCATTAAACCCTGTGGCGGGAATGAACAGAGCTGTGACAGTGACGGTCATTATACCCTGTGGCAGTAATGAAGAGAGCTGTGACAGTGACGTTCGTTATACCCTGTGGCGAGAATGAAGAGAGCTGGGACAGTGACGGTCATTATACCCTGTGGCGGGAATGAACAGAGCTGGGACAGTGACGGTCATTATACCCTGTGGCGGGAATGAAGAGAGCTGTGACAGTGATGGTCATTATACCCTATGGCAGGAATGAAGAGAGCTGTGACAGTGACGGTCATTATACCCTGTGGCGGGTATGAAGAGAGCTGTGACAGTGACATTCGTTATACCCTGTGGCGGGAATGAAGAGAGCTGGGACAGTGACGGTCATTAAACCCTGTGGCGGGAATGAAGAGAGCTGGGACAGTGACGGTCATTATACCCTGTGGCGATAATGAAGAGAGCTGTGACAGTGACGGTCACTATACCCTGTGGCGGGAATGAGGACACTTGTGACAGTGACGGCCGTTATACCCTGTGGCGGGAATGAACAGAGCTGGGACAGTGACGGTCATTATACCCTGTGGCGGGAATGAAGAGAGCTGTGACAGTGATGGTCATTATACCCTATGGCAGGAATGAAGAGAGCTGTGACAGTGACGGTCATTATACCCTGTGGCGGGTATGAAGAGAGCTGTGACAGTGACGGTCGTTATACCCTGTGGCGGGAATGAAGAGAGCTGGGACAGTGACGGTCATTATACCCTATGGCAGGAATGAAGAGATCGGTGACAGTGACGGTCATTATACCCTGTGGCAGGAATGAAGAGAGCTGTGACAGTGAGTTCGTTATACCCTGTGGCGAGAATGAAGAGAGCTGTGACAGTGACGGTCATTATACACTTTTGCGGGAATGAAGAGAGCTGTGACAGTGACGGTCATTATACCCTGTGGCGGTAATGAAGATAGCTGGGACAGTGACGGTCATTTTACCCTGTGACGAGAATGAAGAGAGCTGTGACAGTGACGTTCATTATACCCTGTGACGAGAATGAAGAGAGCTGTGACAGTGACGTTCATTATACCCTGTGACGAGAATGAAGAGAGCTGGGACAGTGACGGTCATTATACCCTGTGGCAGGAATGCAGAGAGCCGTGACAGTGACGGTCATTATACCCTGTGGCGGGAATGAAGAGAGCTGTGATAGTGATGGTCATTATACCCTGTGGCGGAAATGAAGAGAGCTGTGACAGTCATTATACCCTGTGGCGGGAATGAAAAGAGCTGAGATAGTGGCGGTCGTTATACCCTGTGGCAGTAATGAAGAGAGCTGTGACAGTGACAGTCGCTATACCCTTTGGCAGGAATGAAGAGAGCTGTGACAGTGACGGTCATTATACCATGTAGCGGGAATGAAGAGAGCTGGGACAGTGATGGCCGTTATACCCTGTGGCGGGAATGAAGAGAGCTGTGACAGTGACGGTCATTATACCCTGTGGCGGGAATGAAGAGAGCTGTGACAGTGACGGCCGTTATACCCTGTGGCGGGAATGAAGAGAGCTGCGACAGTGACGATCGTTATACCCTGTGGCGGGAATGAAGAGAGCTGTGACAGTGACGATCGTTATACCCTGTGGCGGGACTGAAGAGAGCTGTGACAGTGACGGTCATTATACCGAGATGTAGTCAGGATCCCGGCAGTCAGCATACCGACATCGGGATTACGTCCGTCAGGATGCCAGCAGGGAGCCCAGGGCCATTTCCACTCAAGCAAATGCAGCAAAAATTGTAAAAACATGAAAAATCCCTAAAAACACATCGGCCATATGTGTGTCGACCTTTTTCATATCGACCTTTTGGCTTTTGACCTTTTTTACCCTGCCGACCTTTTGACTATTGACCTTCTGACTTTCAACCCGCCCGTGTCAAACTGGGCAATTTGGCTTACATTGAAAATAGGTGTATGTGGCACATCTGTGCCCCTATGTTTATGGGAAAACTTATCATACTGCAAAAAATCTACAAAAAATCAATAATGTGGATAATTTCCGTACTGCAATGGGTTCTTCCATCTCCTTGGAACCATTGCTGGCGTGACTACGTGGGCCATGGTAACACTTTGGTTAAGTTGGAATTCCACAACGTAATTGGTTATGCATGTGTGGCACTGTGGACAACTAGTCCGTCAAGATATGCCCAGCTGAGATCATGGCATCCATTACGATCAGGGCCCTACCTGTGATGAGTTTGTATGTTCTCTCCATGTTTTTACGACTTTCTGTGGGGGATATAGCCTGGTGAGGTGTGGGTATTCTTATAGGGGCTTGGTACTCTTTCACGGACCCTCAGAGATCTGCTTTTGCTGGGCCTGTTCCTGTGGGTCCATTGGGGGTGACAGTTGGTGCTCTGCCACTTGGATCTGGTGGTGACGGTGGGGGATCTGCCACTGGGTTCTATTACAACAACAGGGGTGGCGGTTGATAACGCTGGGGATCTTTTGACACTGGGGAGGCTGTTTGTGATAGGGGGTGGAAAGTAATAAAATATTTAACTATATTATTAAAAATACTTTTTAAACTTTATTAATAAAAGCAAAAATTTACATTTCTGAGCGATATTTGTAAATGACTTTATTGGCTATCACCAGTCTGCTTATGGAAAAAGGCGCTACAAAGTTATCCCTGATTTACATCCGTGTGTGTCTGAATGTTCAAAGACTAAGGTGCCCGCTGATTGGTGCATCTTTAGATGCCACCGTCAGTTGCACCATTGAAACCTACCCCAGCCGTATGACAGGTTCAGTTTCTCCATCAGAGTTTGGCCTCCTATGTCAGTGGCTGTACGTCTGTGTACGCACCCACTTTCCCCGACACTCCCATGTGTGCGCTACGCCGCCTCCCTGTCACCTCCCAGGAACGCCCTGCAATTTTTCAATACATTTATGATAACGTGCGCCTCAGCCGCAGCAGCCCCTCTGTATTACGCATGCGCCTTAGGGGTTATTAGGGATTTTCGCGCAGAAGCAACAAAATCGCTAAACTATGTACTGATCGGCATTGGGTGAGACAGTGACATATGGCCCGATCTGAGATACTAACTGGTAAAACCATGGGGGTCATTCTGAGTTGATCGCTCGCTAGCTGTTTTTAGCAGCCGTGCAAACGCTAAGCCGCCGCCCTCTGGGAGTGTATCTTAGCTTAGCAGAAGTGCGAATGAAAGGATCGCAGAGCAACTACAAAGAAAAATTTAGCAGTTTCAGAGTAGCTCCAGACCTACTCAGCGCTTGCGATCACTTCAGACTGTTCAGTTCCTGTTCTGACGTCACAAACACGCCCTGCGTTCGCCCAGCCACGCCTGCATTTTTCCTGCCACGCCTGCATTTTTTCGAACACTCTCTGAAAACTCAGAGAGTTGACACCCAGAAACGCCCCTTTCCTGTCAATCACTCTGCGGCCAGCAGTGCGACTGAAAAGCTTCGGTAGACCCTGTGTGAAACTACATCATTCGTTGTAACAGTACGTGGCGCGTGCGCATTACGCCACATACGCATGCGCAGAAGTGCCTTTTTCTCTGACGTCCTAATGGATGCTGGGAACTCCGTAAGGACCATGGGGAATAGCGGCTCCGCAGGAGACTGGGCACAAAAGTAAAGCTTTAGGACTACCTGGTGTGCACTGGCTCCTCCCCCTATGACCCTCCTCCAAGCCTCAGTTAGATTTTTGTGCCCGGCCGAGAAGGGTGCATTCTAGGAGGCTCTCCTGAGTTTCTTAGAAAAAGTTTAGTTTTAGGTTTTTTATTTTCAGTGAGACCTGCTGGCAACAGGCTCACTGCATCGAGGGACTAAGGGGAGAAGAAGCGAACCTGCCTGCTTGCAGCCAGCTTAGGCTTCTTGGCTACTGGACACCATTAGCTCCAGAGGGACCGAACACAGGCCCAGCCTCGGAGTCCGGTCCCAGAGCCGCGCCGCCGGCCCCCTTAGAGAGCCAGAAGCAAGAAGAGGTCCGGAAAATCGGCGGCAGAAGACATCCAGTCTTCACCAAGGTAGCGCACAGCACTGCAGCTGTGCGCCATTGCTCCTCAGGCACACTTCACACTCCGGTCACTGAGGGTGCAGGGCGCTGGGGGGGGGGGGGGGGCGCCCTGAGCAGCAATAAAAACACCTTGGCTGGCGAAAATACATCACATATAACCCCCAGGGCTATATGGATGTATTTTAACCCCTGCCAGAATATAGCAAAAAGCGATAGAAAAGTCCGCCGAGGAGGGGGCGGAGCCTATCTCCTCAGCACAGTGGCGCCATTTTCCCTCACAGCTCCGCTGGAAGGACGTCTCCCTGACTCTCCCCTGCAGTCCTGCACTACAGAAAAGGGTAAAACAAGAGAGGGGGGCACCAATTAGGCGCAGTATTAACATAACAGCAGCTATAAGGGGAAAAACACTTCTATAAGGTTATCCCTGTTTATATATAGCGCTCTGGTGTGTGCTGGCATACTCTCCCTCTGTCTCCCCAAAGGGCTAGTGGGGTCCTGTCCTCTATCAGAGCATTCCCTGTGTGTGTGCTGTGTGTCGGTACGATTGTGTCGACATGTTTGAGGAGGAAAATGATGTGGAGGCGGAGCAATTGCCTGTAATAGAGATGTCACCTCCTAGGGAGTCGACACCTGAGTGGATGGGCTTATGGAAGGAATTACGTGACAGTGTCAGCTCTTTACAAAAGACGGTTGATGACATGAGGCAGCCGGCTACGCAGCTTGTGCCTGTCCAGGCGTCTCAAAGGCCATCAGGGGCTCTAAAACGCCCGTTACCTCAGATGGCAGACACAGACGCCGACACGGATACTGACTCCAGTGTCGACGATGAAGAGACGAATGGGACTTCCAGTAGGGCCACACGTTACATGATTGAGGCAATGAAAAATGCCTTACATATTTCTGATAATACAAGTACCACTAAAAAGGGTATTATGTTTGGTGAGAAAAAAAAACTGCCTGAAGTTTTTCCTGCTTCTGAGGAATTAAATGAAGTGTGTGATGAAGCGTGGGTTTCCCCCGATAAAAAACTGATAATTCCTAAAAGGTTATTGGCATCATACCCTTTCCCGCCAGAGGATAGGGCACGTTGGGAAACACCCCCTAGGGTGGATAAAGCGCTCACACGCTTGTCTAAACAGGTGGCACTGCCGTCTCCTGATACGGCCGCCCTTAAGGAACCTGCTGACAGAAAGCAGGAGAATATCCTAAAATGTATATACACTCATACGGGAGTTATACTGCGACCAGCAATCGCCTCCGCCTGGATGTGCAGTGCTGGGGTGGCTTGGTCGGATTCCCTGACGGACAATATTGATACCCTAGACAGGGACAGTATATTACTGACTATAGAGCATTTAAAAGATGCATTTCTATATATGCGTGATGCACAGAGGGATATCTGCCGACTGGCATCAAGAGTAAGTGCGCTGTCCATTTCTGCCAGAAGAGGGTTATGGACGCGGCAGTGGTCAGGTGATGCGGATTCCAAAAGGCATATGGAAGTATTGCCTTATAAAGGGGAGGAGTTATTTGGGGTAGGTCTATCAGACCTGGTAGCCACGGCAACTGCTGGGAAATCCACATTTTTACCCCAGGTAGCCTCTCAACATAAGAAGACGCCATATTATCAGGCGCAGTCCTTTTCTGCCCCGTGGCAGAGGGAGAGGGAAAAGGCTGCAGCAAACAGCCAGTTCCCAGGAACAGAAGTCCTCTCCCGCCTCTGCCAAGTCCTCAGCATGACGCTGGGGCTTTACAAGCGGACTCAGGCACGGTGGGGGCCCGTCTCAAGAATTTCAGCGCGCAGTGGGCTCACTCACAAGTGGACCCCTGGATCCTTCAGGTGGTATCTCAGGGGTACAAATTGGAATTCAAGACGTCTCCCCCTCGCCGTTTCCTAAAGTCTGCTTTACCGACATCTCCCTCCGACAGGGAGGCGGTATTGGAAGCCATTCACAAGCTGTATTCCCAGCAGGTGATAATCAAGGTACCCCTCCTGCAACAGGGAAAGGGGTATTATTCCACGCTGTTTGTGGTACCGAAGCCGGACGGCTCGGTGAGACCTATTTTAAATCTAAAATCCTTGAACACTTACATACAGAGGTTCAAGTTCAAGATGGAGTCACTCAGAGCGGTGATTGCGAACCTGGAAGAAGGGGATTATATGGTGTCTCTGGACATCAAGGATGCTTACCTCCATGTCCCAATTTACCCTTCTCACCAAGGGTACCTCAGGTTTGTGGTACAGAACTGTCACTATCAGTTTCAGACGCTGCCGTTTGGATTGTCCACGGCACCCCGGGTCTTTACCAAAGTAATGGCCGAAATGATGATACTCCTTCGAAGGAAGGGAGTTTTAGTTATCCCTTACTTGGACGATCTCCTGATAAGGGCAAGATCCAGGGAACAGTTGGAAGTCGGGGTAGCACTATCTCAGGTAGTGTTGCGGCAGCACGGTTGGATTCTCAATATTCCAAAATCGCAGCTGATCCCGACGACACGTCTTCTATTCCTAGGGATGATCCTGGACACAGTCCAGAAAAAGGTGTTTCTCCCGGAGGAGAAAGCCAGGGAGTTATCCGAGCTAGTCAGAAACCTCCTAAAACCAGGCCAAGTCTCAGTGCATCAATGCACAAGGGTCCTGGGAAAAATGGTGGCTTCCTACGAAGCAATCCAATTCGGCAGATTCCACGCAAGAACTTTTCAGTGGGACCTGCTGGACAAATGGTCCGGATCGCATCTTCAGATGCATCAGCGGATAACCCTGTCACCAAAGACAAGGGTGTCTCTCCTGTGGTGGTTACAGAGTGCTCATCTTCTAGAGGGCCGCAGATTCGGCATTCAGGACTGGGTCCTGGTGACCACGGATGCCAGCCTGCGAGGCTGGGGAGCAGTCACACAGGGAAGGAATTTCCAGGGCTTGTGGTCAAGCCTGGAGACATCACTTCACATAAATATCCTGGAGCTAAGGGCCATTTACAATGCTCTAAGCCTAGCAAGACCTCTGCTTCAAGGTCAGCCGGTGCTGATCCAGTCAGACAACATCACGGCAGTCGCCCACGTAAACAGACAGGGCGGCACAAGAAGCAGGAGGGCAATGGCAGAAGCTGCAAGGATTCTTCGCTGGGCGGAAAATCATGTGATAGCACTGTCAGCAGTGTTCATTCCGGGAGTGGACAACTGGTAAGCAGACTTCCTCAGCAGGCACGACCTCCACCCGGGAGAGTGGGGACTTCATCCAGAAGTCTTCCACATGATTGTGAACCGTTGGGAAAAACCAAAGGTGGACATGATGGCGTCCCGCCTCAACAAAAAACTAGACAGGTATTGCGCCAGGTCAAGGGACCCTCAGGCAATAGCTGTGGACGCTCTGGTAACACCGTGGGTGTACCAGTCAGTGTATGTGTTCCCTCCTCTGCCTCTCATACCCAAGGTACTGAGAATTATAAGACGGAGAGGAGTAAGAACTATACTCATGGCTCCGGATTGGCCAAGAAGGACTTGGTACCCGGAACTTTAAGAGATGCTCACAGAGGACCCGTGGCCTCTACCTCTAAGAAGGGACCTGCTCCAGCAAGGACCCTGTCTGTTGTGTTCCAAGACTTACCGCGGCTGCGTTTGACGGCATGGCGGTTGAACGCCGGATCCTGAAGGAAAAAGGCATTCCGGATGAAGTCATCCCTACCCTGATCAAAGCCAGGAAGGATGTAACCGCAAGGCATTATCACCGTATTTGGCGTAAATATGTTGCGTGGTGCGAGGCCAGGAAGGCCCCTACAGAGGAATTTCAACTGGGTCGATTCCTGCATTTCCTGCAAACAGGAGTGTCTATGGGCCTAAAATTGGGGTCCATTAAGGTTCAAATTTCGGCCCTGTCGATTTTCTTCCAGAAAGAACTGGCTTCAGTTCCTGAAGTTCAGACGTTTGTCAAGGGGGTGCTGCATATACAGCCTCCTTTTGTGCCTCCAGTGGCACCTTGGGATCTCAATGTAGTTTTGGGGTTCCTAAAATCACATTGGTTTGAACCACTCACCACTGTGGACTTAAAATATCTCACATGGAAAGTGGTAATGCTGTTGGCCCTGGCTTCGGCCAGGCGTGTGTCAGAATTGGCGGCTTTATCCTATAAAAGCCCTTACCTGATTTTTCATACGGACAGGGCAGAATTGAGGACTCGTCCTCAATTTCTCCCTAAGGTGGTTTCAGCGTTTCACCTGAACCAGCCTATTGTGGTACCTGCGGCTACTAGGGACTTGGAGGACTCCAAGTTGCTGGACGTAGTCAGGGCCCTGAAAATATATGTTTCCAGGACGGCTGGAGTCAGAAAATCTGACTCGCTGTTTATCCTGTATGCACCCAACAAGCTGGGTGCTCCTGCTTCTAAGCAGACTATTGCTCGTTGGATTTGTAGTACAATTCAGCTTGCACATTCTGTGGCAGGCCTGCCACAGCCAAAATCTGTAAAAGCCCATTCCACAAGGAAGGTGGGCTCATCTTGGGCGGCTGCCCGAGGGGTCTCGGCTTTACAACTTTGCCGAGCAGCTACTTGGTCAGGGGCAAACACGTTTGCTAAATTCTACAAATTTGATACCCTGGCTGAGGAGGACCTGGAGTTCTCTCATTCGGTGCTGCAGAGTCATCCGCACTCTCCCGCCCGTTTGGGAGCTTTGGTATAATCCCCATGGTCCTTACGGAGTTGCCAGCATCCACTAGGACGTCAGAGAAAATAAGAATTTACTTACCGATAATTCTATTTCTCGTAGTCCGTAGTGGATGCTGGGCGCCCATCCCAAGTGCGGATTGTCTGCAATACTTGTACATAGTTATTGTTAACTAAATCGGGTTATTGTTGTTGTGAGCCATCTATCCAGAGGCTCCTCTGTTATCATGCTGTTAACTGGGTTCAGATCACAGGTTGTACGGTGTGATTGGTGTGGCTGGTATGAGTCTTACCCGGGATTCAAAATCCTTCCTTATTGTGTACGCTCGTCCGGGCACAGTATCCTAACTGAGGCTTGGAGGGGGGTCATAGGGGGAGGGGCCAGTGCACACCAGGTAGTCCTAAAGCTTTACTTTTGTGCCCAGTCTCCTGCGGAGCCGCTATTCCCCATGGTCCTTACGGAGTTCCCAGCATCCACTACGGACTACGAGAAATAGAATTATCGGTAAGTAAATTCTTATTTTTTGCCTCATCGCTGCACAGCGAACGAATGCAGCTAGCGATCAACTCGGAATGACCCCCCCCCATGTGTGTAACTAGCTTTTGTCCCACCTACATTCCAAAAGGACCCTAACATACAAACCACCCCACACTCATGTGAATGTCATATTACACTGTGCAAACTGGAAGAGGTTCCGGTGCCTCCTGCCTCCTTGTTTGCAGAAATGCAGAAGAAGATACGACGGAATAAAAAAAATAATACAAAAAGACTAATTAAACTTCTTGTTACAATCAGAAAATGAAAGACACTGTCTGCGGTCACAGTAGGCAAACTATGTGTTAATAATATATTATCTTTCATTCTCCGCACCCCCTGCGACAGATGTTCCGTCATCCCAGGAACAAGCTGTCCTCCGAGCTAGCGTCTAAGTTAGTGGAACGTCAGGTTGAGTAGGTGTATTGAGCGCGTAATGGAACGAGAGTGACCTGCGAGGAATGTGCCTGAATAAGACCTCTGTAATACACTAGGAGCTTCTCATTATCTCCCACCAAGCCCCAGTCTCCCACTTGAATGTGCTCTCCAGCTGATGGGTACTAATCCTTCCATGGAAAGTATGAGTCCGGTTCCACGCTGCATAAAACACACAAGAAGAATCGCCACGGAGGGAGACAATTCCATCTCCATTCCAAGCAGCTACAGTATTAATTACACTTCCACAATGTACACAGAGGATGGGCCGGGAGACAATAATACATAAATCTGGATGTAAGGCAGAGTTTTCGCACGGCTCAGACCCCCTCCATTCTCGCCTGTGAATGAAAAGAGCATCTCAACTTGTGCCCAGCAAATAATCCCTCACCGATTCCTGGTGGAATAATTAGCTGAGAGCCTCTTAATTCATTACAGAGTTCCTGATTTGACTCAGAAGGAACCTTACGGAGTGAATGAGCTTTTTCTGTAAGGGAGCCAGTTGGCAGCGACGTGTCTGGGTCTCGGGCTATGGGCAGAGGGAGGGACCCTGTCTTTGTCTGGCAGAGAATAATCAGCAGTAATTCTCCTTGTTCGGCGGTGGGCTGCTGGCTGGGTATAAAGAGAGAGAGAGGCTGTTTGTGTCACGCAAAGGAGACCTAATTCCGCAGTATGACCCAGTTCCCCAGTGAGGAGGTGAAACAACAGTACATATGGGAAACATGCCTGACTCCGGTTTTCTAATACATGAGCGCCGAGGAAGGGGGGGGGGGTACTCTTTACTAGGGTCTGTTGGAGGGGTGGGGCCGAGTTCCGCTGTGGCACGTTCATTATAGCATCCAATACGCTGTTACTTGTAGGGGGCAGTTCCATCTAAGCGTGTGACAAGCTATACAGACCTTGGAGAACAGTGTCGGACTGGGGCATGAAGGGCCCACCAGGGGGATGCAGTTATGGGGGCCCATACTTAGGGGTGTGGCCAGCCTACAAAGGGGCTGTGGCCAGCCTCCATAGAGGCTTGAAATGCACAATAGTTTAGTGCAGTGTAATGCAACATATCTACCATGTATAATACAAGTGCACAGTCTGGAACCTGATCCCTAGAGGAGGAGGTGGGGCCCTCAAGCAGTGGGGCCTACCGGTGGTTTCCCCTGTACCCTTGTGGCATACTTGCCTACCAGGGCCGGTTCTGGGGCTCTGTGCGCCCAGGGCGGCAATAGGGACGTGGCTTCGTACAGGGGGCGTGGTCATTTACGCCCCCTCTACAGACTGAAATGATGTGCGGTGCGCGATGACGTCATCGCGCACCGCACAGTAAAGGACCTGTCCACGAAGGGAAACTAGACGCGTACGCGTCTAGTTTCCCTTCGCAGCGGGGGGCACAGCAGCAGCGGATCTTGCCCTGGTGCGGCGCCCTGCGCCCTCCAGGAGGCGGCGCCCCGGGCGTAAGTCCTGCTTGCCCGTGGCAAGATCCGCTACTGTTGCCTACATTGTGTTTCTCCTCTCCGGGAGAAGCCCGGAGAGGAGACGCTGCAGGAGTCTTCAGGGGGTGGGGCCGGACTGACATCACCAAGCCCCGCCCCATATCGGAAAATGCAGCGATTCGCGGGTCCGCGGGAAGGGGGCGGGGCTAAAATGACGCGATTTGCATCATTTTAACCCCTTCCCCACCCGACGGACCTGCAAATACAGGAGATTATCTCTCCATCCTGCTGGCAGCACTAGGGTGCGAGCAGGATGCGGGAGACCTGCCCACTCTTCCGGGGGTGCGGGGGGCTACCCCAAAAAACGGGAGCCAACCGCAGCTTCCGGGAGAGTAGGTAAGTATGCCCTGACGGCCAGTCCGACCCAGTTGGAGAAGGACTATCCCGCCATGTCATGTTTCCGCTGTTTTAGTATAAAATGTTTTTTTAGCATTTTAAATCATCCCGTTTGATAAATATCATAAAGTTAAAAAAAAAAGAAAAGAATATTTTACAAGAATACCACGACAGGTGTTTTCGCCGACACCGTGGTTCATTTCCGCATCGATAAAGTGGTCACTGACGGCGGTAAGGGCTTGAAATTGATATTCAGTAATATTTAAAAATACTTTTTTCACTTAATTGCACTTTTACACTAGCTGCAGAGACCGGCCGGGCAAATGGCACATCCTAGTGGGCACTGTGCGTGAGCAGGAAGGCGGTGGGACTGGTAAGTAACACATAGCGCCACCCTCGGATGGCTCGGTGTTTGGCGACAAGTTGGAGAAGAGATTTGCTTTTCGCCACTTAGTAAGTGCCGATTGCTTTGCTTTTCGCTGCCATATCTGGCTATGGTGACGGCTAAATCTTTTTAGAACATTTTAGAGAAGCTGTAATAACCTCTGTGTCTGCGAAAATGGCAAAAAGAAAATGGGTTATCTCCGCTTAATACTTGTCACGCCTGCCCTCCGCCATTACTGCGTATCTCTTCATTTATAAAGCCAGTCTGTAGATAAATGGATTTCCACAGCTGACACTTTCTATACAGCACATCTATGCACTGTGGGTCTATTCTCTATGACACTTAAATGGGTGGGGCCATGGTACATGTGGGCGGGGCTAAAGCACAGGATTCCGCTGAGAATTCTGGCCTGAGGCTGCGATCCTGCTTAGGGGACATTTATAAAACTGGTCTGCACAGTTTCTAGAACTGAGGTACTTTTTATTTCTTCAGCGTTCCGCTTAGCCTCCTGCATGACATTTTTTTTTAAAGAATGCCGCTCCATTGTTTTATTTTTTAGTCAATTATTTTTATCTCAAGGCCTCCAGCTCCCGCCCCTGGAGCTGCTGGTACTGACTGCACGGGAAGGTCGCTGTCCTGGAGAAGGTGGGCCTTCCCCTATATCCAGCATGTTGCCAGTTAGGATCCCTGGACCACCTGCCCCGTTGTCCCCCAGGGAAGTAATATACTGGATTCGGGATCCGGTCTCTAAGTTGACAGTAACTAGGTCGACAATGTCTAGGTCGACCACTATTGGTCGACAGTAACTAGGTCGACAGGGTCTTTAGGTCGACATGAGTTTTTCAGAATTTTTTTCTTTTTTGGAACCTTTGCATACTTAACGATCCACGTGGACTGCAATTGGAACGGTAATCTGTGCCGAGCGAAGCGGTAGCGGAGCGAAGGCACCATCGCTCGCTATGCGAAGGGACGCGGTGCACTAATTGGGGTTCCCAGTCACTCTACGAAGAAAACAACACCAAAATAACATCAAAAACTCATGTCGACCTTTTGACCTGTCGACCTAGAACATGGCGACCTAAAGACCCTGTCGACCTAGACACCCTGTCGACCTAGTTACTGTCGACCAATACTGGTCGACCTAGACACTGTCGACCTTCAATACCACACCCACTGGATTCATGTGTAACTTCTGAAACTCCTCACAAAACTTTATAGTGGACAGATGGACAGAGATAGAATGGAAACATGTCAGTACCCGGCTCTAGTGACGCCACGGCCCATTTACCTACACACAATGGAAGCAGCCAGATTCATACAGTGACATCATGATGTGTCTGCTGACTCGGTGATGTCACCGGATTGCAGTGATTTGTTTGGCTGGATTCTTATCAGTGTCTCATGGGTTAATAAAGTCCTCCTTATAATGCTTTTCTATGATGACGTCCAATTATTTTCAGTGCTCCATTTATTACCCGATCTCGCCAGAGCGCATTCTATAATCCACTAATATTACTGCGAAGAACGCTCTTCACAGGGTATCTGGATGATAAGTCGACAGTCAATAAGCCGACACCATATGGTCGATAGGCATCAGGTACGAAAGGTCCAAAAAGTCGACAAGGTCAAAAACTTGACATGACTATGGTCAAATGGTCGACACAAGTTTTTTGGGATCTTTTACGTGTTTTCCCAACTTTTGCTTGATTACTATCCACGTGGACTACAATTGGGACCAGTAACCTGTGGCGAGTGCAGTAAACGTTTGCACCGATTGCGGTCGCATATGATGGAACAAAATGACACCCGAAAATCTTACGTCGGCCATTTCTGTATCGACCGTTGTTATGTTGACCTATTGACCCTGTCAATCTTTTGTACCTGCCAATCACTGCATGGTGCCAACTACACGTTTTTCAGAAAATATGTTCCCCAGTTGTATAAAGTTGTGGTTGTACAAAAAAAACCCATCAATCACAAAAGGGATCACTGAAGTGATGGTGTAATCGGACGAATCACTAAGACCAATTCATTCCTTGAGTACTCACATATGCATACTGCCCCCTCCATTGTAGGGATGGCCATCGGTGTGTTCGCCATCGATGGTTGCCATCAATGGCAAAACTGAGAGTGGCCATCGATGGTCACTAACTATGCTTTAGGAGACCATCAATGGTTTGTCTCATCGATGGCCATCCATGTTATTTCTGCAAAGGCCCATGGGCCAATCACAGTGTGGGAGCGGGGCTTTGCAGGTGTCGGGGGCGGAGATAAGCTCCGTGTCCCGGCATCATGTAAAAAAAAATTCAAAAATATTCATTTAGGCCTAGCCATCGATGGAGGGAAACCATCTGGTTCTCCCCCATCGATGGTAAAAGTATGCGACATCTGTCATAGACCATCAATGATTTTGAATCATCGATGGCCGATGGCCATCCCTACTCCTTTGTCTTGTTCCGTGCCATGGGATAATATTCACAGTTCCTCAGGGGCCTGATTCTGAATGACAGAGTAGATTTGAGCATTTGTTTTTGTGGTGCCTGTATTACGCAGTGGGTAAGCAGAGGTGCAGTTGCGATTGAGAAGCACTCAGAGCCTGACTGCCCATCTGCCACTTCTGCCAAATGCCAGGAGGGCCAATGGACTGGTGGGCCCTAGTCTGGCCAGACAGAAAGACGGGATGGTCAAGCAGCGCAGCAACCCGGAACACCGCTCAGCTGTCCGACATACATAAGCGCAAGCTGTGGCCACGCCCCCTCTCCACTGCGGGCGTGGATGCTACTACGCCAGGGCCCTTGAACAGCTCTAGACAGTCCGTCCCGGGACTCACAGTATCAGAGATAATAATAAATAATGATATTGGAATGTCATTTAGCGTGTCGCTGGAGATGCTCGCTTGCTCACATTGGGGGCTATTCTCAGATGGATCACCTGCACTTACCAGGGGGCTGGTGCAAGTTTGCATGGTGCGACCAACAGACGCTGAAATTGAGTGTTCAGCCCTTGCACATTCAGACGCACACATTGGGGAAGGGCTGATACTGGCATTTGTGGTGGCAGCAATGTGTTATACTATGATAACGTAACAGTTACACTCATGTTCCTGACATTTTTCACCATAACTGTGCAAGCACCCATTACAAGGAAGCCATTGTATGGGCCAATTGCCTAATTATTGTTCTCCGTAGGTGCCCGTGCACACCAGCGCTTCACAATTACACTTGTGTGCAAACCACCACCGGACAAAAGTTGTTACTTGCGCATTGCGAGCTAGGAAAGACACCCCAGGCTTCATTGAAAACACCAGTCCGTTCTTTTAAAATTAATACATATTTAATTATCAATATAGAGTTAACACAATCTAGCAATTTACAGGTAACACAGTAACTGTACACATGGCGCCGTGACTCGTGTGCTGTCATTAGGAACCGCTATAAGACTTTGAGGTCACGACAACAGTAGCAAAAGCCATAACAACACTGTCCCGACAACTTATCTCTGAAAATATATACTCTCACTAATATATACATTTATTCATAAAATAAATAGTCATAAAAAAAAATCATCGAACTTAAAATAAAATAAAATACAAATTAAAAAAAGGTGATGGTCTAATTTGTACATAGCTTTGGATCTTAATATTATACATCACACGTGCGTTTCTGTAAGAGGGAGGAAGGATTAGCGTGAAAGATTGGAAACCCCGTTCATCGTTGGAGCGAAACAGGTGAATAAGCCACGACGACCCAACGTAATCGTGACATGATCATCGTACGTCTACGGTCGAAGGACGTTCGTATTTCACGTTCTCATTACTCAACTACATCTCACCTATGTATAATAATTTATTATTAAGAGAACATCTTGTTGTTACTTATCCAGAACTTCGATACTGGACCTCACTATTCGTCTAGATATGGATATATATTTTTTTTACCAGGAACGACCATCTCACAAAACAAGTTATTTCTCTATCTATGCCGTGCGGAGATACTTTTCTGAGCTCTTCGTGATTACTGACGGCGCGCTGCCGACTGAGAGCTCTAATAACTTGAATACTCTCCCTGTTTGCCAATAAAATTAAGACCTGTCTATAGACTGCGGAAGAAAAATAATACATATATAATTATATATATATCAGAAGATGAATTAGTATAAAAACTTCACATCTTTTTTTTTTCTTAAAAAACTAGCATCTAAACAATTTCTTTCATAGAAAGAAAACAATGATATTTTGTATAGTTGTAAGGAAGATAGCAGCATTTCAAGGGAAGAAGAGACTTTTGATTAGTGCTTTCCCGACCAATTTTCCAGCTTTTCTGAATCGTTCCATTCCCTTTAGTTCCGGCCGTGTCAGCCACGTACCTCTCATCAATACTTTGCTGAACTTATTTGTCTCAAGAGATAAATATGGGTCAAATCATAGAGCAAGAGGACTGGGATCATTTTGAAACCATAAGGCTCATGACTTGCAAGTACGGGATGTAATGGTAGGATTTTGGAATTGTATTATAAGGTTTATAGTAGTAACCTACCCAGAGAGCGACAGTACGTTGGCCTGTAGGATACTGTCAGAGGACAGTCGAATGTGCAGTCTAATACAAACACAAGAACACAGAGGTGAATAGTTTGGGCACACAATAAATTGATGGGATATTCAGTAGCCTAGACACATTGATTCATTATAATGGCCCCTCTTATCTCAGTGTCATGATGAGACTATTATAAAAAATGGAGTACATTTGTTAAGTGCAGTTTACAACCTAATGTAAACCCTCTGCAACAATTTGTCATATGCCAGATATTGCTATTACATGAATGTTTTGGTTAATCAAGTCAAGTAGGGTTGGAACCCATAGACACCAAGATTCACCTCTGCAAACCTCATGTACCTGATCCCCAAAGACCACAGACCATGCCTCGGCCCACCCAACTTCCACCCTTCATGTAACTGTCACCAAGATGGATCAGGAGCATCTCCGTACCCCATAGAAAATGTCTTGGGAGCTCTAGCACGTATGTGCTGACCACTGCACATGCTCTGCAATACTAGTGACCATAGCAGAACTGCCAGCACCCACTATTGATGCCTGCACCAACTAGTAATAATAACCAACCACCATAACAGTGTTTGCAAGGCTGACGGGCCCAATCACCTCGTGGCCCAATAACGACTGCACCCTTTGGCTATGCCCTAACCCCACAGACCCTTGTGCCGTGAAGGAAATTAGGTCCGTCTCAAGGAAACCAGGACTCACGGGATGTTTACATATACACATACATATATTTAGGTTATTATGATGGCTTGGCAGTTCTCTCCTTGCAGAATTTAAATTTAATTTCTCTTAACTCGTCATGGTACAAAATAGGCAGCAGAGACTTGCTTCCATTGGAAAGCTTTGACTTGGAATGTGAGATATTTGAATCATTTGTTTATTGGTGAGAAGTGAATCTCCTCCAGCAAACTGTAACTTGGAAGCTTGGCTGCTGGACCTGATAGGTCTACAGTCAAGTGCATGACTATGAAGTTTCCTTGCAATCAACACGTTGCAGCAGACGGCCAACTCAAGGAATTTCCATTGAAGGAGGAGGCTACTCTCCAGATCCATCTTGGGGTCTCCAAGAAGCTGTTAGACTTATATCAGTCAATCAGTAACGAGTCTTTGTAATGTTGAAAGGACTCACGGAGTCAAGCCTGAATAAAACAGACTTCAGTTCATGGTTTGGAAGAGTCTTGTATGCTAGTGGTGGCTTATTTACAGGTGTGGACATCGTACACCCGCAAGCATTCCTGACAGCTTACGTAGCAACACCAGTGGAAAATGCAATGACATTTTTCTTTCCTCTTTTCAGTCCTCGTGTTATGTCCCCGTCCACAGCATAGAAGATCACACCCATCGATGCCATGAGAGGTCACGTTGCATATCCTATCTCGGGTCCCGAAAGACCCAGTCTCTGGGTTGGGCTCACAGAAGTTGGGTGAGCTTTCGTAGTAAATTAGGTCCCGCTCTGTAGGTGGCTTAAAGAAAGTATATTTTGGCCGAAGGGTCTCAACCCAACCGCGGGATTCCCGGTGCTTCTCCACAACCATTTCCGAGGCACTGTCATATTTGTCCTTCAAATAATCACCGATCATCCTGAAATCTGGTTGTGACCACCAACAGGTCTTCACCTCACAGCTTCCGGACAGTCCGTGACACTTGCATTTGAGGTGTCTGTGGTCCGTGATCGACTATACAATGAAAAAAAAAGAAAGAACATTAATCTTGTCATTTAGTCAGTATTACTATTAATCTAGCAGAGCATTTTAAAGCCAGAATATTGAATGTTAGCATGAATTTTGTCTAAATGGCAAAGCCACAATCTCAGCTGATTTTGTTTAAAAAATAAAGGCAACTGTGGACGAAATAGACATTTGGGTGATTGAGAGACCTAAGGGTCTATGGCGGTCATTCCGAGTCGATCGCTAGCTGCCGTTGTTCGCAGCGCAGCGATCAGGCTAAAAAGCGGCATTTCTGCGCATGCGTATGGGCCGCAGTACGCACGCACCAAGTACTTTCACACAAAACTATGCAGTTTTACACAAGGCCGAGTGACTCTTTTTAGTCGCTCTGTTGATCGGTGAGTTGATTGACAGGAAGTGGGTGTTTCTAGGAGGTAACTGACCGTTTTCCGGGAGTGTGCTAAAAAAATGCAGGCGTGTCAGAGGAAAACGCAGGCGTGGCTGGGGAAACGGGGGAGTGGCTGGCCGAACGCAGGGCGTGTTTGTGACGTCAAAGCTGGAACTAAACTGTCTGCAGTGATGGCAAGGTAGGAGTAGGTTTGGAGCTGCTCAGAAACTGCATGAAAATTTTTTCGAGCAGTTCTGCTAATCTTTCGGTTGCACTTCTGCTAAGCTAAGATACACTCCCAGAGGGCGGCGGCCTAGCGTGTGCACTGCTGCTAAAAGCAGCTAGCGAGCGATCAACTCGGAATGAGGGCCTATGTACAAAGACTTGGAGAGAGGTAAAGTGGACAGAGATAAAGTACCAACCAACCTGCTTCTGTCATTTTTCAAATACAGCCTGTAACATGGCTGTTAGGAGCTAATTGGCTGGTACTTTATCTCTGTCTACTTTAGCTCTCTTCAAGACTTAGTACATAGGTGGTCATTCCGAGTTGATCGCTAGCAGTTTTTGTTCGCTGCGCAGCGTTTAGGCAAAAAAGCGGCACTTCTGCGCATGTGTATGCGGCGCAATGCGCATGCGTGATGTACTTTCACAAAAGCCAAAGTGGTTTTACACAAGGTCTAGCGACGCTTTTCAGTCGCACTGCTGGCCGCAGTGTGATTGACATGAAGTGGGTGTTATTGGGAGGTAACTGACCGTTTTCGGGGAGTGTGTGGAAAAACGCAGGCGTGTCAGATACAAACGCAGGCGTGCCGGGGAAAACGGGGGAGTGGCTGGCCGAACACAGGGCGTGTTCGTGACGTCAAAACAGGAACTAAATAGTCTGAAGTGATCGCAAAGAAGGAGTAAGTCTCGAGCTGCTCAGAAACTACACAATCTTTTTTTTGTAGCCGCTCTGTGATCCTTTCGGTCGCACTTCTGCTAAGCTAAGATACACTCCCAGAGGGCGGCGGCTTAGCGTTTGCACGGCTGCTAAAAGCAGCTAGCTTGCGAACAACTCGGAATCACCCCCATAGACCACATAAAGTATAAGACTGAAATTAGGGACTCCATATACTTGAGGTTCCTGGGTAGCACCATTTATGGTCATACAGATATGTCCTCATACATCTTTGCTGCAGTCAGGCCAAACATGGCCTCTTGGCACGTCAGGTTCTGTGAGAATCTTCTAGTGTTGGGTGTCTTTTTTGGTTATCATTTGCCGAAACTGCGTCTTAGTCACAACGCAATGCGACTAGGACGCCCCAGGTGACTGTGCTAATTAATGTGACACTTGTATATCTGTGTGCTACTGAGTCTCTGAATCTGTACACGAAGTGCTACAATATAGCAGTTCTGTTGAATTGCGTATCAGATGCATTTTCAGCAAAAAAAATGCCCTCCATGGCGTATTGAGGCTAGATGCATGAGGATGCATCTGTATATAGATGTTGGGAAGGCCCCTCTGGCCAGTGTTCCGTCTAAATGGAAACATCTGCGAGGGGCAGCTGCGGATGGATGTGTTGAACTGACCACCACCATTAACAAAACTCACTCTTCTCCAATAGCGTTCTAGATATTTAGAACTAAGTGGTTGATATATCACGTGAAAAGAGTGGACCAGTGGAGAAGTTGCCCGTAGCAACCAATCTTCTTTGAGGAAGCATTTATCAAGTCCTTTCTATAAAATGATAAGTAGATGCTGATTGGTTGCTATGGGCAACTTCTCCACTCTTTTTACTGCTTGATGCCTTAACCCCTTACATTTTGACCATGAACCAGTAAAACTGTTGCCCGTGGCCAGTGGAAGCCCAAACCCGTCAGATACTTTACTGTATGTCGCCAAAATTTGTTGCTATGTAACAAAAAAATTTGGGGGCAGTAAGACACTGTAGCATGATCAGACGTTTTTAATACTATGTGTCGGCAGCTACAACTACAGGATGGAGATAAAGGGGGACATTTACTAAGCAGTGATACGAGCGGAGAAGTGAGCCAGTGAACCATCAACCAATCAGCACTGAAGTAACATCTATCATTTGCATACTATAAAATTATACAGATCTGCTGATTGGTTGATGAGGCAGCTTGTCCACTGGCTCACTTCTCCGCTCTTATCACTGCTTAGTAAATGTCCCCCAAAGTACCAGAGTACCAGCCAATCAGCTCCTAACTGCCATGTTACAGGCTGTGTTTGAAAAATGACAGTTTGGTTGACTGGTACTTTAGCTCCATGCACTTTATCTCTCTCCAAGGCTTAATACATAGACAATACAAAGGAATGTAACCAGGCGCTAATATATCATCACCATAATTTGATGGTCAAATTACAAATATTAAAAAATTATATATAAATATTACTGCAAATACTGTATACTCAAGCTGCAGGAGAGAGCTTGACTTGGGGTAAATCAAGTCAAAAAGAACCGGCACTTTATAGTCTCCGGTAACACTAGAACACTGAACTAATCCCCTCTTGCGCTGTAAATAGTATGATATGGCTCAAAGTTCAATAAGGACAAATGGATAAATTCATATATTCTATATATTTTTTAATAATACATATAAATATATATATATATATATATATATATATATATATATATATATACACTTTACAATGAACTATTAGACCGGTCAAATAAAATCACTAACAAATATATTACCTAGCTATAGGAGGTGGATCTCAGGTAAACTCTGTGCACAGAGTATTTTTAAAAATAAAAATCAGTCCATGTATTGGATTAAAAAATCAATTGACCAACTTCTTTGAGGAAGCCCCCATAAGAGGAGCGAAACGCGTCAGAAGTAGACCTTTGGACCCTTGTACCAGCTTATTTGCACCCCTACAATATACCATCATCCAGCACTGTACATACGCTGGAATCGCATATGCTTAAAAAGTCCAATCAGAGCAGGAGACTTGGAAAGGGTGGGAGGCAAATCAGCATTACTGAGCCGCCCTAACCTCCGGATCCCACGTCAGCCCCACCCCCCACCGCGACGGTAGTTCTATCACGGATCGTGAGAATTGTATCGTAAATACAGAATAAGAGAAGCAGTACATCCAAAAAGGCCCATATTAAAAAACAGGGACATTGAGGTAATTCTCAGTCGAGATCGCAGCAGCAAATTTGTTAGCAGTTGGGCAAAACCATGTGCACTGCAGGTGGGGCAGATGTAACATGTGCAGAGAGAGTTAGATTTGGGTGGGTTATATTGTTTCTGTGCAGGGTAAATACTGGCTGCCTTATTTTTACACTGCAATTTAGATTTCAGTTTGAACACACCCCACCCAAATCTAACTCTCTCTGCACATGTTACATCTGCCCCCCCCCCCTGCAGTGCACATGGTTTTGCCCAAATGCTAACAAATTTGCTGCTGCGATCAACTCAGAATTACCCCCATTATCAGGAATCAGTAAGAAAAACCTAGAACTCTCTGTGGGACAGCTGACAACAATGGCGTGACGACAACGCAGGGAACACATATCTTACCGTTCTCCCCGCCTCGTTGTTATGCCTGTTCATTGCCGATCGAGCATCTGGCCTGTTCTCCCGTGCGTCGGCGAACTCTCGAGACACCATGCTCCCGAAGTCCATATCCTCGCTGCACCCGCCCCACTTCCAGCCTTCCCCCGGGGGTCCCTTGTGATGGTTGTCACATCCGCAGATGGTTGCAGTCCCCTCAGCGCAGGCTCTGGTTACAGCAAAGGCCACTCCAGCCGAGGCGATGGCGTGAACAAATGCCGACTCTCTGGTCGCTGTGGATGAAGGAATTGAATGAATTAGATTCTGAGGTGATCTGCTGGACGGTGACATAGGCCAATCATTGCTGTTTTTATACATTTGTGCTGGGTCACATGACACGCACACTGTCACCCAATAAGAGGCGGGCCCAGACTCAGGTGACCCATCAGGTATAGGAGAATTTTTTTAAATGTTTTTTTTCCCATATAAAACACAAACAAAATAACACAGTGCCCCCCCCCCCAATACTATCGTACACGACACAACAATTCTATGCAGTTCTTTCACCTTTGTAACCTCTACACCAGGCATTCCCAACCTCGGCCCTCAAGGCACACTGACAGTCCAGGTTTTAGTGATATCCAGGCTTAAGCACAGGTGATTTAATTAGTACCTCAGTTATTTTGTTTTAGCCATCTGTGCTCAAACATGGATATCACTAAAACCTGGACTGTCAGTATGCTTTGAGGACCAAGGTTATGAATGTCTGTTTTTAAGTGTTCTACAGTATTGTACAAATAATTTATTTCTTACTAGTTATTTATGCAGCACAATTATATTACACAACACTTTACAGAGGCCATAGCAGTCACTCACATCAGTCCCTGCCCCAGTGGAGCTTACACTAGGGGTGTCATTCCGAGTTGATCGCTCGCTAGCAGTTTTTAGCAGCCGTGTAAACGCTATGCGGCCGCCCACTGGGAGTGTATTTTAGCTTAGCAGAAGTGCGAACGGTTGTATCGCAGAGCGGCTACAAAGTTTTTTGTGCAGTTTCTGAGTAGCCCCGTACCTACTCAGCGCTTACGATCACTTCAGACTATTCAGTTCAGGATTTGACATCACGCACCCGCCCAGCGTTCCCCAGCCACGCCTGCGTTTTTCCTGGCATGTCTGCGTTTTTCCGCACACTCCCTGAAAACGGTCAGTTGCCACCCAGAAACGCCCACCTCATGTCAATCACTCTGCGGCCACCAGTGCGACTGAAAAGCTTCGCTAGACCCTGTGCAAAACTGCATCGCTCGTTGTGCCCGTTCATTGCACCGCATACGCATGCGCAGAACTGCCGTTTTTTAGCCTGATCGCTGCGCTGCGAACAAATGCAGCTAGCGATGAACTCGGAATGACCCCCTATATTCCCAACCACATATATACACACAGATTAGGGAGCCAATTAACCTAACAGTATGTTTTGGTGATTGTAGGAGGAAGCCGGAATACCCGGAGGAAACTCCCGCAAGCACAGGGAGATCATACAAACTCCACACAGTAAGGGGCCCATTTATCAAGCCTTGGAGAGTGATAAATAGCACAGTGATAAAATGCCAGTTAGCTCCTAACTGCCGTGTCACAGGCTGTGTTTGAAAAATGAAGTTAGGAGCTGATTGGTTGATACCTTATCACCGTGCAATTTATCACTCTCCAGGCTTCATAAATCTGGACACTAGTGTCTTGTGAGAATAAGATGTATTGTAAAAAATAACATTCAATTGACTGAATCTGCATACCGACAGCTGGGCGAGTGCAAATGAGCTCCTTGCGGGCTCTCTGCGCTCGTCACGCTATTTATTTTCCCTCCAGGGGGGGTCGTGGACCCCCAAGAGGGAGAATAGGTGTCGGTATGCCGGGTGTCAAGATTCCGGCGCCGGTATCCCAACAACCGCCATACTGAATACCACCCCTAGAGACATATGTGCCTGCCTTCACATTAATGGGTACAACATAGGGAAATGCAGAAAATGTATTATTTTACCAACAAAGTGAAAATATGCGACTTAACGCACCCAATCAGTGGTAGCACGCTAGCGAGAGGGACGCACGTGAGCGCAGTCAGCTTGGCCTGTCTCAGAGAGAGAAATGAACAGATATTTGGGGGGAAATGAGAGAGACTGATATCTGATATATTCCATAAGGCACAAGTCGCTGTTAGACTAACCATACCAGCCAATTGGTGCCGCCATCACTGCCAGAATCCTCCAATAACACCCTGATGGTGGGCGCTCTAATGCATAGTTACACCCAGTAGGATTTGCATACGTTTATTCCGCACTTCTCCTGGAAACAGGGCCAGCATAAGGATAGCCAGTGGCAACCAGGATTCATGTCACAGTCATTTTAGCAAATTGTATATTATATGTTCCGTCTCGTTACGTTCTGTCTCGTTACCAAATGTCCTTCATTTCCAGTGACTGCCAGTGTTTCTGGATTTGTCTTTGGCAATGTCCCTATTTTTCACAATAGACTAACTGCACAATAACACGAGTCCTTTTATACAAGTCAGATACAGTTGTCACAATTCCTGGGCTGTGACTGTTACTATGTACTGAAAGGACGGGAGCATTATCAATGCAAAAAAAGTGCAATCCTGACCCTATGGCCTGGTTCAGAGGCGGATGGAGGTGCAGGGCCGCGACTGTCGGTTTATAGTGATGCCGCAGCCGATGGGTTACCCTACTGAGATGCCGTCCGGCTGCGGCTGTAATCCCCTGCGACGTGTCGAGGACATCGGCTGCACCATCAGACATTAGACCAACCCCCAGAGGTACGTGGCCGCCAGAGGAAGTGCGTCTTTCAGCGCAGTCCCTGACGCGCCCACCAACAAAAGCCACTCCCCCAAGTCACCGCCCAGTGCTGCGACTTTGTATGAGCAAAATCCGGGTGTGACTCAAACATACGCAGAATAAATAATATAATTCGCTTGCGTAAAAAAAATCGAAAGTGTCCGACACAATACTATATACCCAATACCCTGCTCTTGTACAACTGTAATTAAGCTGCACTGTGTATCACTTCCCACCACCTAGCAATGACACAACTTCTACCCGGACAATGGCGCTCAGAAACAAGTGCTAAAAATATCGTTACCCTCGCCTGAACCCAGAATATTTCCGGATCATCACCGGCAGCAAATCCGCAGGGCTGCTGCCTGTAATGAAGTTATCAGGCCGGGATATACAGCCGCCGCCAGGAATTGCAAATCCAACGATGACAGCAAATATTTCTCGCTGAGACCGGAGAGAGAGAGAGCGAGGACAGATCAGGACTTGCTGGGGAAGGAGACTGCGCTGCGAGTGGATTTCATACACCAGCCTGTCCTGTTCTCAAGCCCTCCAGCACTGAAGGGGTGTGAACGGCATTTTGGCTGAAGCCAAGTAGAACATACCTGTGTAATGCACTTAATTCCTGGGCACTGATCCATGATGACAACTGCAGGATAGTAAACACGGGCTATAGGCTGAGGATTGCTGGGAGTGGGGCTGATAAACGCTGGCCTTCCTAACCCAGGGCCCACAAGTACTGTAGTCTGCTCGGCCCTTTGGCGAGATTAATTCACCGATCTCTACGTCACTTCGGGGTCTATTTACTAAGCCTTGGACAGAGATAAAGTACCAGCCAATCAGCTCCTAACCGCATACCTCCCAACTGTCCCAATTTTCATGGGACAGTCCCGATTTTTTGGGTCTGTCCCGCTGTCCCTCCCGTGGCGGCAGTGTCCCGCGGTGGGAGGTTCCTTGTCACTCGCTGCTCAGTTCAGAGCAGCGGTGAATAGACGATGTCTGCATGCGCACAGCGTCTATTCCAGTGATGCAGAGGGTCTGGGGACATGGCCAGCAGCTCACAGAGCGCTGGCCATGTCCCCACTGTGACGGAAATGGGAGGCGTGGCTCGCGATCGCAACATTCACGCACATGGAATCCGGACTCACAGACTCCAAATGTTGGGAGGTATGTAACCGTCATGTCACAGGCTGGGTTTCAACAATGACAGCTAGAAGCTGATTGGCAGGTACTATATCTCCATCCACTTTATCTCTCCCCAAGGCCCCAAAGTACCAGCCAATCAGCTCCTAGTTGTCATTTTTAAAACCCAGCCTGTGACATGGTAGTTAGAAGCTGATTGGCTGGTACTTTATCTCTCTCCGCTTTACCTCCGTCCACGGCTTAGTAAAGAGACCTCTTAGCTCCTTTGTGACGTGCAACGTTTTGTATTAAGAGTTGTTGATTTATTATACGGACAGCGCCACATTAGCACTTCTCTTGTGTATGTACAGACTGTGGCACAGTACCACTTCTCTCATTGTGTATGTACAGACTGTGGCACAGTACCACTTCTCTCATTGTGTATGTACAGACTGTGGCACAGTACCACTTCTCTCATTGTGTATGTACAGACTGTGGCACAGTACCACTTCTCTCATTGTGTATGTACAGACTGTGGCACAGTACCACTTCTCTTATTGTGTGTGTATGGACAGCGGCACAGTACCACTTCTCTTATTGTGTGTGTAAGAACAGCGGCGCAGTACCACTTCTCTTATTGTGTATGTACAACCAGCGGCGCAGTAGCACTTCTCTCACTGTGTGTAGGGACAGTGGCACAGTACCACTTCTCTCATTGTGTGTGTACAGCCAGCGGCACAGTACCACTTCTCTCATTGTGTATGTACAGCCACCGACACAGTACCACTTCTCTCACTGTGTGTAGGGACAGTGGCACAGTACCACTTCTCTCACTGTGTATGTACAGCCAGCGGCACAGCACCACTTGTTGTGTATTTCGGCTATGGGTGCTGACAGGAGGGTACAGAACTCCATCCATACAGCATCCAGTGAGAGCTGTGAGGGGATGGGGTGTGCGCCCCCTCGTTGGGCTGTCACTGCTCCGTCCGTCAGATCATGTGGCCAGGGCAGTGGTGCTTTCCCTACTCTTCAGTTAGCAGCTGCTAGACTAGGGGTGGGCAACATGCGGCCCGCGGGCCGGATGCGGCCCGCGGACCGATCGTGCCTGGCCCGCTGTGCCCCACCAGAGTGCAATGACAAGCGGCCCGACAGGCCGCTTGTCATTGCACTGCTCTCAGACGCGGCGCCGCTGAGGAAATCCCGGTCACGTCACAGGGTCAGCTGACCAGGATTTCCTCTGTTACCATGCGCGCGCTGGGCGGCACGGGGGGCGGGCACTGCAGTGAGCAGGAGCGGCGGCTGAGTGAGGAGAAGAAGCGGCGGCCAGCGAGCGGGAGCAGGAGAGGCCACATCAGCAGTGACTCCAGGCGGCAGCAGCAGCAGCAGCGCGGATCATCGGACAGTGGGGATCGTCTGCCACTGTGACAAACAGGTAAACTCCCTGTCCAGCCAGCCCCTGGATCAGCGCTTAAGCTGCCATATAGGTTTAGGGGTGGGGAGGCAGCGGAGTTAAAAACTGCAATATGGGTTTAGGGGAGGGGGGGGGAGGGGGGTAGGGACTGTCTGCCTTAATGTGTAAAAAGGGGACACTGTCTGCCATAATATGTAAAAAAGTGGGACGCTGTCTGCCGTAATGTGTAAAAAGGGGGACGATGTCTGCCGTAATGTGAAAAAACGGGGGCACTGTCTGCTGTAATGTGTAAAAAGGGGGGCGCTGTCTGCCGTAATGTGTAAAATGGGGGACGATGCCTGCCGTAATGTGTAAAAAGGGGACGCTGTCTGCCGTAATGTGTAAAAAGGGGACGATGTCTGCCGTAATGTGTAAAAACGGGGGCGCTGTCTCCTGTAATGTGTAAAAAGGGGGACGATGTCTGCCGTAATGTGTAAAAAGTGTACGCTGTCTGCCGTAATGTGTAAAAAGGGGACGCTGTCTGCCATAATGTGTAAAAAGGGGACGCTGTCTGCTGTAATGTGTAAAAAGGGATGCTGTCTGCCTTAATGTGTAAAAAGGGGGACGCTATCTGCCGTAATGTGTAAAAAAAAGGGCACGCTGTCTGCCGTAATGTGTAAAGGGGACTCTTTTTGAGTATTGTGTGTGTGTGGCCCTCGAATATTCGCTGGAAGTATTAAGCGGCCCTCCAGCTGAAATAATTGCCCACCCCTGTGCTAGACGGACGTTTTGTCCCATTATATTATAGATAGCGACCATCTCAGGGGAAAGTAACAATACATTGTGTGGAAACTCCAGTTACCTCTGTGATTATAGTGAGAGTATTGTGTCAGTATCCGCTGGCACGGTACTGTACACAGAGCTGCTGGAAGCCGACGGAGACGCTGACAGCACGTGTCATCAGAGCTGTCCCACTTTCCTATACATTACCTGTCCCGCTGAGTCCTACTCCTTCCTTTCCTTTAGTGTTCTGGAGCCCGGCTTATCCCACTGCTTATCTGTAAGTGCACTCACAGGGCACAGCACAAGCAATACATGACTGTAACCCAGGGGGTCTGCTCTGTGGTAACAGGATGCCAACAGTCTTATCACCTGGGTAACCTCCAGTGCTGCAAGTAGAATTTTTTCCTTACTGATAGTAAAAATGGGTGTGGTCACATGTCATGCAGGGGCGTGGTCACACAAAACTAGGGGAGTGGCTACATGACAATAGGGGCATGGCCAATTCATGCCACACTGTAATGCCCCTTACACATTATGCCAAACACCGTAATGCCCATTACACATTATGCCAGACACCACAATGCCCATTACACATTATTCCAAACGCCATAATGCCCCTTACACATTATGCCACACATCATAATGCCCATTACACATTATGCCAAACACCGTAATAGCCATTACACATTATGCCACACACAATGCCCATTACACATTATGCCACACACCATAATGCCCCTTACACATTATGCCACACACTATAATGCTTATTACACCGTAATGCTTATTACATATTATGCCACATACCGTAATGCTTATTACACATTATGTCCACACCGTAATGCCCATTACACAATATGCCACACACCATAATGCTTATTACACATTATGCCCCACACCGTAATGCTCATTACACATGCAACACACCGTAATGCTTATTACACTGTAATGCCTTACATATTATGCAACACTCAGTTATGCCACTGACGGGTGTGGTTCATCAAATCGACAGTGTCTAGGTCGACAATGTTTAGGTCGACCACTATAGGTCGACAGTCACTCGGTCGACATGGATGGAAGGTCGACAGGGTTTCTAGGTCGAAATGTGCTAGGTCGACAGGTCTAAAGGTCGACATGAGGATTTTTTTTTTTTGGTGTCGTTTTCTTCGTAGAGTGACCGGGATCCCAAATTAGTGCACCGCGTCCCCTCGCATGACTCGCTTCGCTCGCCATGCTTCGGGCATGGTGCCTTCGCTTCGCTCGGCACACTTTACCGTTCCAATCGTAGTCCACGTGGATCGTTAAGTATGAAAAAATTCAAAAAAAGAAAAAAAATGTGAAAAACTCATGTAGACCTTTAGACCTGTCGACCTAGAAACCCTGTCGACCTTCCATCCATGTTGACCTAGTGACTGTCGACCTATAGTGGTCGACCTAAACATTGTCGACCTAGACACTGTCGATCTTCAGACCGGATCCCGCCACTGACACCATTTTATGTCCCACACATAAAAATGCCCCTTATAAATTATGCCCCAGCGGTGGGTTGGTGGTACTGAGTACCACCACCATATTTCTTAATGGTACTCTGTACCACCCCGAACCACCCTATATTTCAGCACTGGGAGTAACAAGGGATCACATTGCCGGCTACAGAAACAATACACAGTGCAGGCTACAGACACAATACACAGTGCAGGCTACAGACACAAATACACAGTGCCGGCTACAGACACAATACACAGTGCAGGCTACAGACACAATATACAGTGCAGGCTACAGAAACAATACACAGTGCAGGCTACAGACACAATGGGGGTAATTCTGAGTTGATCGCAGCAGGAAATTTTTTAGCAGTTGGGCAAAACCATCTGCACTGCAGGGGAGGCAGATATAACATGTGCAGAGAGAGTTAGATTTGGGTGTGGTGAGTTCAATCTGCAATCTAATTGCAGTTTAAAAATAAAGCAGCCAGTATTTACCCTGCACAGAAACAAAATAACCCACCCAAATCTAACTCTCTCTGCAAATGTTATATCTGCCTCCGCTGCAGTGCACAGGGTTTTGCCCAACTGCTAAAAAATGTCCTGCTGCGATCAACTTGGAATTACCCCCAATATAAAGTGCTGGCTACAGAAACAATACACAGTGCCGGCTACAGACACAATATACAGTGCCGGCTACAGACACAATATACAGTGCAGGCTACAGACACAATACACAGTGCTGGCTACAGAAACAATACACAGTGCCGGCTACAGACACAATATACAGTGCAGGCTACAGAAACAATACACAGTGCAGGCTACAGACACAATACACAGTGCAGGCTACAGAAACAATACACAGTGCTGGCTACAGACACAATACACAGTGCCGGCTACAGACACAATATACAGTGCAGGCTACAGAAACAATACACAGTGCAGGCTACAGACACAATATAAAGTGCTGGCTACAGAAACAATACACAGTGCCGGCTACAGACACAATACACAGTGCAGGCTACAGAAACAATACACAGTGCAGGCTACAGACACAATACACAGTGCCGGCTACAGACACAATACACAGTGCCGGCTACAGACACAATATACAGTGATGGCTACAGACACAATACACAGTGCAGGCTACAGAAACAATACACAGTGCCGGCTACAGAAACAATGCACAGTGCCGGCTACAGACACAATATACAGTGCAGGCTACAGAAACAATACACAGTGCCGGCTACAGACACAATATACAGTGCAGGCTACAGAAACAATACACAGTGCCGGCTACAGACACAATATAAAGTGCTGGCTACAGAAACAATACACAGTGCCGGCTACAGACACAATATACAGTGCAGGCTACAGACACAATACACAGTGCAGGCTACAGACACAATACACAGTGCAGGCTACAGACACAATACACAGTGCAGGCTACAGAAACAATACACAGTGCCGGCTACAGACACAATACACAGTGCAGGCTACAGACACAATATACAGTGCTGGCTACAGACACAATACACAGTGCAGGCTACAGACACAATACACAGTGCAGGCTACAGAAACAATACACAGTGCCGGCTACAGACACAATACACAGTGCAGGCTACAGACACAATATACAGTGCTGGCTACAGACACAATACACAGTGCCGGCTACAGACACAATACACAGTGCAGGCTACAGACACAATATACAGTGCTGGCTACAGACACAATACACAGTGCTGGCTACAGACACAATATACAGTGCCGGCTACAGACACAATACACAGTGCAGGCTACAGACACAATACACAGTGCCGGCTACAGACACAATACACAGTGCAGGCTGCCAACTACAGACACAATACACAGTGCCGGCTACAGACACAATACACAGTGCTGGCTACAGACACAATACACAGTGTCGGCTACAGAAACAATACACAGTGCAGGCTACAGAAACAATACACAGTGCCAGCTACAGACACAATACACAGTGCCGGCTACAGACACAATATACAGTGCAGGCTACAGACACAATACACAGTGCAGGCTACAGACACAATACACAGTGCTGGCTACAGAAACAATACACAGTGCAGGCTACAGAAACAATACACAGTGCCGGCTACAGAAACAATACACAGTGCCGGCTACAGACACAATACACAGTGCCGGCTACAGAAACAATACAGAGTGCAGGCTACAGACACAATATACAGTGCAGGCTACAGACACAATATACAGTGCAGGCTACAGACACAATACACAGTGCAGGCTACAGAAACAATACACAGTGCAGGCTACAGAAACAATACACAGTGCAGGCTACAGACACAATATAAAGTGCTGGCTACAGAAACAATACACAGTGCTGGCTACAGACACAATACACAGTGCTGGCTACAGAAACAATACACAGTGCAGGCTACAGACACAATATAAAGTGCTGGCTACAGAAACAATACACAGTGCAGGCTACAGACACAATACACAGTGCCGGCTACAGAAACAATACACAGTGCCGGCTACAGAAACAAATACACAGTGCAGGCTACAGACACAATACACAGTGCTGGCTACAGACACAATACACAGTGCCGGCTACAGAAACAATACACAGTGCCGGCTACAGAAACAAATACACAGTGCAGGCTACAGACACAATACACAGTGCAGGCTACAGACACAATACACAGTGCAGGCTACAGACACAATACGCAGTGCAGGCTACAGAAACAATACACAGTGCCGGCTACAGAAACAATACACAGTGCCGGCTACAGACACAATACACAGTGCAGGCTACAGACACAATACACAGTGCAGGCTACAGACACAATACACAGTGCAGGCTACAGACACAATACACAGTGCAGGCTACAGACACAATACACAGTGCCGGCTACAGACACAATACACAGTGCCGGCTACAGACACAATACACAGTGCAGGCTACAGACACAATACACAGTGCCGGCTACAGACACAATACACAGTGCCGGCTACAGACACAATACACAGTGCAGGCTACAGAAACAATACACAGTGCAGGCTACAGACACAATACAAAGTGCAGGGTACAGACACAATACACAGTGCAGGCTACAGAAACAATACACAGTGCAGGCTACAGACACAATACACAGTGCAGGCTACAGACACAATACACAGTGCTGGCTACAGACACAATACACAGTGCTGGCTACAGACACAATACACAGTGCTGGCTACAGAAACAATACACAGTGCAGGCTACAGACACAATACACAGTGCAGGCTACAGAAACAATACACAGTGCAGGCTACAGACACAATACACAGTGCTGGCTACTGAAACAATACACAGTGCAGGCTACAGACACAATACACAGTGCAGGCTACAGAAACAATACACAGTGCAGGCTACAGACACAATATAAAGTGCTGGCTACAGAAACAATACACTGTGCAGGCTACAGACACAATACACAGTGCCGGCTACAGAAACAATACACAGTGCCGGCTACAGAAACAAATACACAGTGCCGCTACAGACACAATACACAGTGCAGGCTACAGACACAATACACAGTGCAGGCTACAGACACAATACACAGTGCCGGATACAGACACAATACACAGTGCTGGCTACAGACACAATACACAGTGCAGGCTACAGACACAATACACAGTGCAGGCTACAGACACAATACACAGTGCAGGCTGCCAACTACAGAAGCAATACACAGTGCCGGCTACAGACACAATACACAGTGTCGGCTACAGACACAATACACAGTGCCGGCTACAGACACAATACACAGTGCAGGCTACAGAAACAATACACAGTGCCAGCTACAGACACAATACACAGTGCAGGCTACAGACACAATATACAGTGCAGGCTACAGACACAATATACAGTGCAGGCTTCAGACACAATACACAGTGCAGGCTTCAGACACAATACACAGTGCAGGCTACAGACACAATATACAGTGCAGGCTACAGACACAATATACAGTGCAGGCTTCAGACACAATACACAGTGCAGGCTTCAGACACAATACACAGTGCAGGCTTCAGACACAATACACAGTGCAGGCTACAGACACAATACACAGTGCTGGCTACAGAAACAATACACAGTGCCGGCTACAGAAACAATACACAGTGCCGGCTACAGACACAATACACAGTGCTGGCTACAGAAACAATACACAGTGCTGGCTACAGAAACAATACACAGTGCAGGATACAGACATAATACACAGTGCAGGTTACAGACACAATACACAGTGCCGGCTACAGACACAATACACAGTGCAGGCTACAGACACAATACACACTGCTGGCTACAGACACAATATACAGTGCTGGCTACAGAAACAATACACAGTGCCGGCTACAGACACAATACACAGTGCAGGCTACAGACAATACACAGTGCTGGCTACAGACACAATACACAGTGCTGGCTACAGACACAATACACAGTGCCGGCTACAGGCACAATACACAGTGCCGGCTACAGACACAATACACAGTGCCGGCTACAGACACAATACACAGTGCCGGCTGCAGACACAATACACAGTGCAGGCTACAGACACAATACACAGTGCCGGCTACAGACACAATACACAGTGCCGGCTACAGAAACAATACACAGTGCTGGCTACAGAAACAATACACAGTGCAGACTACAGACATAATACACAGTGCAGGCTACAGACACAATACACAGTGCAGGCTACAGACACAATATAAAGTGCTGGCTACAGAAACAATACACAGTGCGGGCTACAGACACAATACACAGTGCGGGCTACAGAGACAATACACACTGCTGGCTACAGACACAATATACAGTGCTGGCTACAGAAACAATACACAGTGCCGGCTACAGACACAATACACAGTGCAGGCTACAGACAATACACAGTGCTGGCTACAGACACAATACACAGTGCTGGCTACAGACACAATACACAGTGCAGGCTACAGACACAACACACAGTGCCGGCTACAGACACAATACACAGTGCCGGCTACAGACACAATACACAGTGCCGGCTACAGACACAATACACAGTGCCGGCTACAGACATAATACACAGTGCTGGCTACAGACATAATACACAGTGCCGGCTACAGACACAATACACAGTGCAGGCTACAGAAACAATACACAGTGCCAGCTACAGACACAATACACAGTGCCAGCTACAGACACAATATACAGTGCAGGCTACAGACACAATACACAGTGCTGGCTACAGAAACAATATACAGTGCAGGATACAGAAACAATACACAGTGCCGGCTACAGAAACAATACACAGTGCCGGCTCACAATATATATACAGTGCCAGCTACAGAAACAATATACAGTGCCGGCTACAGAAACAATACACAGGGCCGGCTACAGAAACAATACACAGTGCCGGCTACAGAAAAAAAATACACAGTACTGGCTACAGACATAATACACAGTGCAGGCTACAGAAACAATACACAGTGCCGGCTACGGAAACAATATACAGTGCCGGCTCCCAATATATATACAGTGTCGGCTACAGAAACAATACACAGTGCCGGCTACAGACATAATACACAGTGCAGGCTACAGAAAATACACAGTGCCGGCTACAGAAACAATACACAGTGCCGGCTACGGAAACGATATACAGTACCGGCTCCCAATATATATACAGTGTCGGCTACAGAAACAAACAATATACAGTGCCGGCTACAGAAACAATATACAGTGCCGGCTACAGAAACAATACACAGTGCCAGCTACAGAAACAATACACAGTGCCAGCTACAGAAACAATATAGAGTGCCGGCTACAGAAACAATACACAGTGCCGGCTACAGAAACAATACACAGTGCCGGCTATAGAAAAAAAATACACAGTGACGGCTACAGACATAATACACAGTGCAGGCTACAGAAACATTACACAGTGCCGGCTACAGAAACAATACACAGTGCCGGCTACGGAAACAATATACAGTACCGGCTCCCAATATATATACAGTGTCGGCTACAGAAACAAACAATATACAGTGCCGGCTACAGAAACAATATACAGTGCCGGCTACAGAAACAATACACAGTGCCAGCTACAGAAACAATACACAGTGCCAGCTACAGAAACAATATAGAGTGCAGGCTACAGAAACAATACACAGTGCCGGCTACAGAAACAATATACACAGTGCCGGCTACAGAAACAATACACAGTGCCGGCTACAGAAAAAAAATACACAGTGACGGCTACAGACATAATATACAGTGCAGGCTACAGAAACATTACACAGTGCCGGCTACAGAAACAATACACAGTGCCGGCTACGGAAACAATATACAGTGCCGGCTCACAATATATATACAGTGTCGGCTACAGAAACAAACAATATACAGTGCCGGCTACAGAAACAATATACAGTGCCGGCTACAAAAACAATACACAGTGCCGGCTACAGAAACAATACACAGTGCCAGCTACAGAAACAATGCACAGTGCCAGCTACAGAAACAATGCACAGTGCCGGCTACAGACATAATACACAGTGCAGGCTACAGGAACAATACACAGTGCCGGCTACAGACATAATACACAGTGCCAGCTACAGAAACAATACACAGTGCCGGCTACAGACATAATACACAGTGCCAGCTACAGAAACAATACACACTGTTGGCTACAGAAGCAATATAACATATATTATTATTATTATTATTATTATTATTATTATCATCATTATTATTAATACAATTTAATGTGGAATTCTGTAATGTTGCTTTCTGAAGACAAATATGTTTTCTTTATGATATTAAGGGCTGCATGTGACAGGGGCAGTGATAGGATGTGAGGAGGAGAATGGAGCAGCAGGAAGTCACAGACTTAGAGTTATATAGTGGAGGGAGCAGGGTCCCCAGCAGCACAGAGTATATCAGGAGATAGTGATGTGTCAGTGAGGACAGGGCTGCATGTGACAGGGGCAGTGACATGATGTGAGGAGGGGAATGGGGGCAGCAGGAAGACACAGACAAGAGTTATATAGTGGGAGGAGCAGGGTCCCCAGCAGCACAGAGTATATCAGGAGATGAGTGATGTGTCAGTGAGGACAGGGCTGCATGTGACAGGGGCAGTGACATGATGTGAGAAGGGGAATGAAGGCAGCAGGAAGCCACAGGCTGAGAGTTATTTAGTGGGAGGAGCAGGGTCCCCCAGCAGCACAGAGTATATCAGGAGATGAGTGATGTGTCAGTGAAGACAGGGCTGCATGTGACAGGGGCAGTGACAGGATGTGAGGAGGAGAATGGAGCAGCAGGAAGTCACAGACTGAGAGTTATATAGTGGGAGGAGCAGGGTCCCCAGCAGCACAGAGTATATCAGGAGATGTGTAATGTGTCAGTGAGGACAGGGCAGCATGTGACAGTGGCAGTGACATGATGTGAGGAGGGGAATGTGGGCAGCAGGAAGCCACAGACTGAGAGTTATATAGTGGGAGAAGTAGGGTCCCCAGCAGCACAGAGTATATCAGGAGATGAGTGATATGTCAGTGAGGACAGGGCTGCATGTGACATTGGCATGATGTGAGGAGGGGAATGGAGGCAGCAGGAAGCCACAGACTGAGAGTTATATAGTGGGAGGAGCAGGGTCCCCAGCAGCACAGAGTATATCAGGAGAGGAGTGATGTGTCAGTGAGGACAGGGCAGCATGTGACAGTGGCAGTGATATGATGTGAGGAGGGGAATGGGGGCAGCAGGAAGCCACAGACTGAGAGTTATATAGTGGGAGGAGTAGGGTCCCCAGCAGCACAGAGTATATCAGGAGATGAGTGATGTGTTAGTGAGGACAGGGCTGCATGTGACAGGGGCAGTGACATGATGCATACCTCCCAACTGTCCCGATTTTCGCGGGATAGTCCCGTTTTGTGGGGACTGTCCCGCTGTCCCACCCGCGGGCCACAGTGTCCCGCAGTGGGGGGGTCAGTTGGGAAGCTCTGTCAATCGCATGCGCACAGCGTCTATTCAGTGGAGTCAGAGGGAGAGGGAGCATGCCAGCGGCTCACAGAGCGCTGGGCATGCCCCCTCAGTGACGAAAACGGGGCGTGGCTTGCGATCGCGGGTCCTCCCGTGAAGCCACGCCCCCTTTGCATAGGCCACACCCCTTTTCGGGAGCGTCCGCGGCTTCGCCGCGCGAGTGTCCCGCTTCACAAACAAACAAAGTTGGGAGGTATGTGATGTGAGGAGGGGAATGGAGGCAGCAGGAAGCCACAGACTGAGAGTTATATAGTGGAAGGAGCAGGATCCCCAGCAGCACAGAGTATATCAGGAGATGAGTGATGTGTCAGTGAGGACAGGGCTGCATGTGACAGGGGCAGTGACATGATGTGAGGAGGGGAATGGAGGCAGCAGGAAGACACAGACAGAGTTATATAGTGGGAGGAGCAGGGTCCCCAGCAGCACAGAGTATATCAGGAGATGAGTGATGTGTCAGTGAGGACAGGACTGCATGTGACAGGGGCAGTGACATGATGTGAGGAGGGGAATGGAGGCAGCAGGAAGACACAGACAGAGTTATATAGTGGGAGGAGCAGTTTCCCCAGCAGCACAGAGTATATCAGGAGATGAGTGATGTGTCAGTGAGGACAGGGCTGCATGTGATAGGGGCAGTGACATGATGTGAGGAGGGAAATGGAGGAGGCAGGAAGTCACAGACTGAGAGTTATATAGTGGGAGGAGCAGGGTCCCCAGCAGCACAGAGTATATCAGGAGATGAGTGATGTGTCAGTGAGGACAGCGCTGCATGTGACAGGGGCAGTGACATGATGTGAGGAGGGGAATGGAGGCAGCAGGAAGACACAGACAGAGTTATATAGTGGGAGGAGCAGGGTCCCCAGCAGCACAGAGTATATCAGGAGATGAGTGATGTGTCAGTGAGGACAGGACTGCATGTGACAGGGGCAGTGACATGATGTGAGGAGGGGAATGGAGGAGGCAGGAAGTCACAGACTGAGAGCTATATAGTGGAAGGAGCAGGGTCCCCAGCAGCACAGAGTATATCAGGAGATGGGTGATGTGTCAGTGAGGACAGGGATGCATGTGACAGGGGCAGTGACATGATGTGAGGAGTTAATGGAGGCAGCAGGAAACCATAGACTGAGAGTTACATAGTGGGAGGAGCAGGGTCCCCAGCAGCACAGAGTATATCAGGAGATGGGTGATGTGTCAGTGAGGACAGGGCTGCATGTGACAGGGGCAGTGACATGATGTGAGGAGAGGAATGGAGGCAGCAGGAAGCCACAGACTGAGAGTTATATAGTGGGAGGAGCAGGGTCCCCAGCAGCACAGAGTATATCAGGAGATGAGTGATGTGTCAGTGAGGACAGGGCTGCATGTGACAGGGGCAGTGACATGATGTGAGGAGAGGAATGGAGGCAGCAGGAAGCCACAGACTGAGAGTTATACAGTGGGAGAAGCAGGGTCCCCAGCAGCACAGAGTATATCAGGAGATGAGTGATGTGTCAGTGAGGACAGGGCTGCATGTGACAGGGGCAGTGACATGATGTGAGGAGGGGAATGGAGGCAGCAGGAAGCCACAGACTGAGAGTTATATAGTGGGAGGAGCAGGGTCCCCAGCAGCACAGAGTATATCAGGAGATGAGTGATGTGTCAGTGAGGACAGGGCTGCATGTGACAGTGGCAGTGACATGATGTGAGGAGGGGAATGGAGGCAGCAGGAAGCCACAGACTGAGAGTTATATAGTGGGAGGAGCAGGGTCCCCAGCAGCACAGAGTATATCAGGAGATGAGTGATGTGTCAGTGAGGACAGGGCTGCATGTGACAGGGGCAGTGACATGATGTGAGGAGAGGAATGGAGGCAGCAGGAAGCCACAGACTGAGAGTTATACAGTGGGAGAAGCAGGGTCCCCAGCAGCACAGAGTATATCAGGAGATGAGTGATGTGTCAGTGAGGACAGGGCTGCATGTGACAGGGGCAGTGACATGATGTGAGGAGGGGAATGGAGGCAGCAGGAAGCCACAGACTGAGAGTTATATAGTGGGAGGAGCAGGGTCCCCAGCAGCACAGAGTATATCAGGAGATGAGTGATGTGTTAGTGAGGACAGCGCTGCATGTGACAGAGGCAGTGACATGATGTGAGGAGGGGAATGGAGGCAGCAGGAAGCCACATGACATAACATCTATTTCCCTTTTTTTAGCCAATCTGTGTAAATCCAGTAATGTTAATCTTTACTATGCAATTGTTACCTAGGAGATTGCAAGTCTGTCATTTTGATGGCACAGCTAAGCACTTTGGACCTAATTCAGAGGTGATCGCAGCAGCAAATTTGTTAGCTAATGTGCAAAACCATGTGCACTGCAGGTGGAGCAGATGTAACATGTGCAGAGAGAGTTAGATTTGGGTGGGTTATAGTATTTCTGTGCAGGGTATATACTGGCTGATTTATTTTTACACTGCAATTTAGATTTCAGTTTGAACACACCCCACCCAAATTTAACTCTCTCTGCACATGTTACATCTACCCCCCCCCCCCCCCCCCCCTGCACTGCACATGGTTTTGCCCATTAGCTAACAAATTTGCTGCTACGATCAGATCTAAATTAGGCCCTTTACCAGTCAGATCCGGAAGGCATTCGATATGCCGGCTGTTGGGATCCCTGCGTTCAGCATACCGGCGTCGGGATCCCGCCAGCCGGCATACCAACAACTATTCTGCCTCTTGTGGTGTCCACGACACCCCTGGAGGGAGAATAATTGTGCCACTGCACCTGCAGCGTGGCGAGCGTAGCAAGCCCGCGAGAAGCCCTTTTGCGCTCGCCCCGCTGTCGGCATATGCTGGGCGCCGACAGCCGGCATAACGTAGTACACCCGTCAGATCCAGTTCAATAATGTTAGTTTACAGAAACAGGGTAGGAAATGTCAGACAGTTTGGGGAGAGTTTCATCAGCTTTATTCTCTTATTCCCACATCATTTTTAAGTAAAGTTCATACTAAAGTAATTGCCACTTAGCGGCAGGGTTAGGAAAAGGGGCACAAGCTAGCACCCCTTAAACACTACATTATAGAGGCTGGGCATGGCTGTAATGACATGCACAGATACTGTAGGTCTGATTGAGCAAATACAGGAACATATGTGTATAAATCGCCTTGTCCTGCCCTTTGTAAGTGACTCTAATTGAGTTTGGCAGATAGATTACAAGAAGCCAGTAAAACATTTGAGTTTCCCTACTGTAGGTTGCAATGCAGCGAGATGCCGGCAGATCCAATAACTCCTGGACAAACGGACGAGGATTAGGGGTGAAAAGGTCCAGAACGCGGCTTCGTGATCAGGCGGATATCTCTTTCTGACAAGTAAAAATTGGAAACAAAGTCCCCTGACAATGGGATTGCCCAGAGCCCACCTGAGGATGGAATGTGAGGCTGATGACATGTGACAATACCCCCGTCACCCTGGCCAGGCCGGTATGGCAAATCGTGCTTATTACCTGCTGGGTGAATGAATCCCCCTTTGTTCTGGCACTGTCACGCTGCATTACGTTCACAATGGCCCCAGATATTTTATATGAAATTCACCCTCACCAGTGATTAGCGAGGACCCTACTAAGTCATAGCAACCCACAAGTATGCATTCTAAGGCCTCCGCTGTCGCCCAAAAGGGAAATCCCTATTCAAATGCTTTCATAAAACAATGTAAAGGGCGTGTGAATTGCGGAGGGCACTTTCACTTTTCTCTTTAGCTTAATCTCATGGTCTCCGAGATATTGTGCTTGGAGCATACCACAGCGGGGTGCGGGCTAAGGTCTCCCGTCAACTCCTTTTACAGACCCTCTTTCTGTGAGTTAATAATATACTGGTGTGATTGCCTCCCACAGAAAAGAGAAACACGTATTCTATCAAAAGGAGAGACCTCCGAACACATCCTAAACGGTAACAGTTTCTCTTCCGCAGGTCACAGGTCGTAACCTGGATTTCGGGGGGAACCTCCCGGCCTTTTCGGCTCCCAAGCTGCATGTGATGCCTGCCAAACCTTAAACCATCTCACCTTCTGGGAATTAACTCTTTGAGAAAGCTGCTGCTTCCGCACCCCCTTACCCCACCCTACCCCCACGGGTGATTAGTTAAGTAATAGCTTATTCGGTCTGACGGTGTAATGAGGCCTGATTCTGTTCTATATGGCGGACCTCTCCCCTCTGTAATTACATGCTAACAATTGTGGGGTCTCACCGTGGGGGCGGGTGACGTACGTACAATGGGGGTCATTCCGAGTTGTTCGCTCGTTATTTATTTCTCGCAACGGAGCGATTAGTCGCTAATGCGCATGCGCAATGTCCGCAGTGCGACTGCGCCAAGTAAATTTGCTATGCAGTTAGTTATTTTACTCACGGCATTACGAGGTTTTTTTATTCGTTCTGGTGATCGGAGTGTGATTGACAGGAAGTGGGTGTTTCTGGGCGGAAACTGGCCGTTTTATGGGTGTGTGCGAAAAAACGCAGCCGTTTCTGGGAAAAACGCGGGAGTGGCTGGAGAAACGGAGGAGTGTCTGGGCGAACGCTGGGTGTGTTTGTGACGTCAAACCAGGAACGACAAGCACTGAACTGATCGCAGATGCCGGGTAAGTCTGGAGCTACTCAGAAACTGCTAAGAAGTGTCTATTCGCAATTCTGCTAATCTTTCGTTCGCAATTTTGATAAGCTAAGATTCACTCCCAGAGGGCGGCGGCTTAGCGTGTGCAAAGCTGCTAAAAGCAGCTTGCGAGCGAACAACTCAGAATGAGGGCCCATATTCATAATGGGCTATGGTCGACGTGGACTAAAGATATTAATTGTGGACATGCGAGTAAGGGAAACACAAGCAATTTAGCTTTAAGTAATTACCAGTTATAACTACCGTAGTCTACTGACCTTATTACGTTACAGAACTTCAGTTGTGTATCTACTTGGGGGATCCGGTCTCTAGGTCGACAGTAACTAGGTCGACCACTATTGGTCGACAGTAACTAGGTCAACAGGGTCTCTAAGTCGACATGTTCTAGGACGCCAAGTCGACATGAGTTTTTTTCACAATTTTTTTTCTTTTTTTGAACTGTTTCATACTTAACGATCCACACGGACTACGATTGGGAATAGTAACATGTGCCGAGAGCACGCGAGCCATGCGAGGGGACACGGTGCACTAATTGGGGTTCCCGGTCACTGTACGGAGAAAATGACACCACAAAAACATTAAAAAAACTTGTGTCGACCTTTTGCCCCGTCGACCTAGACCAAGTCGACCTAGGGACCCTGTCAACCTAGCTATTGTTGACCAATAGTGGTCGACCTATTACTGTCGACCTAGTTACTGTCGACCTTCCATACCACGCCGTCCACTTGGTTCTAAGCAAAAGGTTATTTTGTTGTATATGTATTTCATTGCGTCGGCAAGTAAAGTGATATAACAATTGAAAGTACATTATCATACATGGGACACTCAACCGAAAACATAATATACGGAGATGGACACTGCCGGCCACATTACTATAATATGCGTTGCAACTAGCCGGGAGGGTCGGACCTGAGTGAGGGTGGGGGTTTTGCATGATTGTGTGTCCGTTAGCCACCGCCCAGAAACGGGCCACATCCCTACGCAGCTGCCATTTCTCAGGCTACGGAATTGCTAATAACAAGTGAAGCTGCTGCACAGAAAGAATACAGACGCCGATGCTCAGCAACTGTGTACACAGACGCAGCACCGACACAATGCAGCCCAATGGGCCAGGCAACCTTTTAGGTATTTGTACACGTGTGTAGTCACAAAAAAATCACCAGTTTACGTGAACACCGCGTTGTGTCCCACTCAGAATCATCCCCATGGAGCAGAATTATGAGCGCAGTTTCATTGCATGCTGTACCGCGCTGCAGACTTTTGTGGCGTCATAGAGTGCAAAGCCGGACACAAAGGGGGTAATTCCAAGTTGATCGCAGCAGGAAATTTTTTAGCAGTTGGGCAAAACTATGTGCACTGCAGGGGGGGCAGATATAACGTGCAGAGAGAGTTAAGGCCCATACACATTAGACGATGTCGCTCTGTGAGCGACATCGTCTAATGTTTCCCCCTCCCGGGCCGGCCGGCCGGCGGCCGACTATACACACTGAGCGATATGACAGCTCATATCGCTCAGTGACGTCACGCCCCCGCCAGCCCTGCATGAAGGTCGTGGACGACAGTCCCCATCCTTCATGCATGCCCTACCGACAGCGACGATCGTTGCCGACCCGCGGGGCCGCGCATCGGTCGTCGCTGGCGGCATACACACTTGACGATAAAATGAGCGACGTCGCTCAAGGAGGGGGAAAATGAGCGACGTCGCTCATTTTATCGTTAAGTGTGTACGGACCTTTAGATTTGTGTATTTTGTTTCTGTGCAGGGTAAATACTGGCTGCAATTTAGATTGCAGATTGAACTCACCACACCCAAATCTAACTCTCTCTGCACATGTTATATCTGCCTCCCCTGCAGTGCACATGGTTTTGCCCAACTGCTAACAAAAATCCTGCTGCGATCAACTCAGAATTACCCCCATAGGGGGATGCAGCAGCATTTTAGCAACATGGGCATCATTTTTGCACTGGAAAAATAGTGCATCGGCGGCATCCTGTGTGCGCCATGTTTAGGTCCCGTCATCTGTCATGTAGCAGGCGCAGAAGATGGGCCTCATTACGCTGTATGCTCCTACTCGCCGCTCTGCATGGGCTGCGTTTTTATGTACATGAGCACTGCGCCCCCTTCCCCCTGTCCCGCCTTTCCAGCTGTAAGGTTTGGGAAATGAAAAATGCGTGCGCGTCTGTATAGGCGAATATGTGTGTGTTCACTTTCTCCACACGCGCAGCGAGGAGTCACATGGGATAGATCTATCTCTACATCAGCCCTATTTAATCTGAGCGCAGTATACAAACACATCACATGAAGGGTGTGAGTGAGAGGCTGACGCAGACATTGGCGCAGTTGTGCTTTTGCCGTATCAGCGTCTGGGTTGTTATTCTAATGACGCAGGTACAGTTTCTCCGTCTGACTATGGCATCTTGTGCAGTTGTACGTCTTTAGCTGCAGCCGACAAGCCGGAGTCTTCCTAGCTACCGACCTGTTACCTCCCAGGGACGCCCACTGAGATCCACCCTCCCTGGAGCCAAATTCCTTCTGCGCCTCCATGCCGAGACAATCGGGAAGCGTGCGCAGTGTGACTACAACGCACAGCAGCTACAATTCATTAAAATACACAGCACCCAACAAAGCATCACACACCTACTATCTCTGCAATACACAGCACCTGCTGCTCATTATAATACACAGCACCTGCTGCTCATTATAATACACAGCACCTGCTGCTCATAATACACAGCACCTGCTACTCATTATATAATACACAGCACCTGCTACTCATAATACACAGCGCCTGCTGCTCATAATACACAGCACCTGCTGCTCATTATATAATATACAGCACCTGCTACTCATTATATATACTAATATACAGCACTCAGCAAAGCATCATACACCTACTATCTCTGCAATACACAGCACCTACTGCTCATTATACTACACATCACCTACTACTCATTATATAATACACAGCACCTGCTGCTCATTATACTACACAGCACCTGCTACTCCTTATATAATACACAGCACCTACTGCTCATTATACTACACAGCACCTGCTACTCATTATATAATACACAGCACCTGCTGCTCATTATACTACACAGCACCTGCTACTCATTATATAATACACAGCACCTGCTGCTCATTATACTACACAGCACCTGCTACTCATTATATAATACACAGCACCTACTGCTCATTATAATATACAGCACCTGCTACTAATTTGATAATATACAGCACCTGCTACTCATTATATAATATACAGTACCTACTGCTCATTATAATACACAGCACCTGCTACTCATTATATAATATACAGAACCTACTGCTCATTATAATACACAGCACCTACTGCTCATTATAATATAAAGCACCTGCTGCTCATTATTTATAATATACAGCACCTGCTACTCATAATATACAGCACCTGCTACTAATTTTATAATATACAGCACCTGCTACTCATTATATAATATACAGCACTCAGCAATGCATCACACACCTGCTATCTCTGCAATACACAGCACCTGCTGCTCATTATACTACACAGCACCTGCTACTCATTATATAATACACAGCACCTACTGCTCATTATAATACACAGCACCTGCTGCTCATTATAATATACAGCACCTGCTACTCATAATATACAGCACCTGCTACTAATTTTATAATATACAGCACCTGCTACTCATTATATAATATACAGTACCTACTGCTCATTATAATACACAGCACCTGCTGCTCATTATAAGATAAGCTGAAGGCTGCATAAGCCTGAGGCCATATAAGAGATCCACTTTTTGTGATTGGTTGTTAAATGACTAAGCAGTTGCTAGGCAGATCAGTTTTCCCTGTTGGTTTTTTCCTATTGGATTGGAAGGTTGTGCATCAAGCTTAATAGGAGGGTCTTAGGATAGTATATTGGTGGGGGCCATTTTCCTAGACTTCCTCTTGCCATTCATTTTATGCCCGCCCGCCCTCCCGGATTTCAGCTACGGTTTGTTGATTTTGCAGTTGGCTATTGAAAGCCAGATTGGCGGGAAGTCGCTACCAACCAGCTGTCACACAGGCATAAGTGGTCATTGTGGGGCTCCCTCTTTAGAAGGACGGCAGGTGTGTCCTTTTCTTGCGGTTGGACATTTAGACGTTCCCCTGCGGGAACCGAACGTTTGCCAGAGAAAGAGGGGTAAGGCCAGCACAATGCGGGTTATGCGGGAAGGAGGCGGGGTATGTGTACTCCCCTCCTTGGTTTGGTGGTTTTCATCTAGGTGACTGGTGCTGGTGTGTGGCAGCGACTTTCTGTTTGCCATCCTCCAAACTAAATTTAAGTCTATATCAAAATCAATTCTAATTCGATCACAATTATAGTTTAAAGAGTTGGTCAGCGGTTAATAAACAGTGTGTGGTATGGTTTAATTTAGTGATAAGCTAGCGTAAAGAAATGGTTTATGTAATCACAATAAAGTTATGAGCGCCTTATATACAGCACCTGCTACTCATAATATACAGCACCTGCTACTCATTATATACAGCACCTGCTACTCATAATATACAGCACCTGCTACTAATTTTATAATATACAGCACCTGCTACTGATTATATAATATACAGCACTCAGCAATGCATCACACACCTGCTATCTCTGCAATACACAGCACCTACTGCTCATTATAATACACAGCACCTGCTGCTCATTATAATATACAGCACCATCTGCTCATTATAATATACAGCACCTGCTACTCATTATGATACACAGCACCTGCTGCTCATTATAATATACAGCACCATCTGCTCATTATAATATACAGCACCTGCTGCTCATTATGATACACAGCACCTGCTGCTCATTATAATATACAGCACCATCTGCTCATTATAATACACAGCACCTGCTACTCATTATAATATATAGCACCTGCTACTCATTGTACTGAAATATACAGCAACTGCTACTTACTACAGTATACAGAATCTACTATTCATTATAATATATAGCCACAAGACCTGCTACTCATTATAATACACAGCACCTGCTACTCATTATAATATACAGCACCTGCTGCTCATAATACACAGCACCTGCTACTCATTATAATATACAGCACCTGCTGCTCATAATACACAGCACCTGCTACTCATTATAATACACAGCAACGGCTACTCATTATAATACACAGCAACGGCTACTCATCATAATACACAGCACCTGCTGCTCATAATACACAGCACCTGCTACTCATAATACACAGCAACGGCTACTCATTATAATTAGAGATGAGCGGGTTCGGTTCCTCGGAATCCGAACCTGCCCGAACTTCAGGTTTTTTTACACGGGGCCGAGTGACTCGGATCTTCCCGCCTTGCTTGGTTAACCCGAGCGCGCCCGAACGTCATCATCCCGCTGTCGGATTCTCGCGAGGCTCGGATTCTATCGCGAGACTCGGATTCTATATAAGGAGCCGCGCGTCGCCGCCATTTTCACACGTGCATTGAGATTGATAGGGAGAGGACGTGGCTGGCGTCCTCTCCGTTTAGAGTGACTAGAGTACTAGAGAGAGACAAATTTTGGGGAGCATATAGGAGGAGTACTACTTGCTGCTGATAGTGTGACCAGTGACCAGTGCCACCAGTTTAATTAATCCGTTCTCTGCCTGAAAAAAAACGATACACAGTGTGACACAGTCACACATACCATATCTGTGCTCAGCCCAGTGTGCTGCATCATATACTGTATGTCATTATCTGACTGCTGAGTGCTCACTGCTCACACAGCTTAATTGTGGGGGAGACTGGGGAGCAGTTATAGCAGGAGTACATTTAAGTACAGTGCACACTTTTGCTGCCAGAGTGCCACTGCCAGTGTGACTGACCAGTGACCACTGACCACCAGTATTGTGATTGTCTGCTGACCACCAGTATATTGTGATTGTCTGCCTGAAAAAGTTAAACACTCGTCGTGTGGTGTTTTTATAAACGCATTCTGCAGACAGTGTCCAGCAGGTCCGTCATTACATAATATATACCTGTCCGGCTGCAGTACTAGTGTGATATATATATATATTTAAATTTTATCTCATTATCATCCAGTCTATATTAGCAGCAGACACAGTACGGTAGTCCACGGCTGTAGCTACCTCTGTGTCGGCAGTCGCTCGTCCATCCATAATTGTATACCACCTACCCGTGGTTTTTTTTTTCTTTCTATCTTCTTGATACTAGTAGCTTACTTTAGGAGTCTGCAGTGCTGAGTCTGACAGACAGTGTCCAGCAGGTCCGTCATTACATAATATATACCTGTCCGGCTGCAGTACTAGTGTGATATATATATATATTTAAATTTTATCTCATTATCATCCAGTCTATATTAGCAGCAGACACAGTACGGTAGTCCACGGCTGTAGCTACCTCTGTGTCGGCAGTCGCTCGTCCATCCATAATTGTATACCACCTACCCGTGTTTTTTTTTTTTTTTTTTCTATCTTCTTGATACTAGTAGCTTACTTTAGGAGTCTGCAGTGCTGACAGTGTCCAGCAGGTCCGTCATTACATAATATATACCTGTCCGGCTGCAGTACTAGTGTGATATATATATATATTTTAATTTTATCTCATTATCATCCAGTCTATATTAGCAGCAGACACAGTACGGTAGTCCACGGCTGTAGCTACCTCTGTGTCGGCAGTCGCTCGTCCATCCATAATTGTATACCACCTACCCGTGGTTTTTTTTTTTTCTATCTTCTTGATACTAGTAGCTTACTTTAGGAGTCTGCAGTGCTGACAGACAGTGTCCAGCAGGTCCGTCATTACATAATATATACCTGTCCGGCTGCAGTACTAGTGTGATATATATATATATATATATTTTAATTTTATCTCATTATCATCCAGTCTATATTAGCAGCAGACACAGTACGGTAGTCCACGGCTGTAGCTACCTCTGTGTCGGCAGTCGCTCGTCCATCCATAATTGTATACCACCTACCCGTGGTTTTTTTTTTTTTCTATCTTCTTGATACTAGTAGCTTACTTTAGGAGTCTGCAGTGCTGACAGACAGTGTCCAGCAGGTCCGTCATTACATAATATAGACCTGTCCGGCTGCAGTACTAGTGTGATATATATATATATTTTAATTTTATCTCATTATCATCCAGTCTATATTAGCAGCAGACACAGTACGGTAGTCCACGGCTGTAGCTACCTCTGTGTCGGCAGTCGCTCGTCCATCCATAAGTATACTAGTATCCATCCATCTCCATTGTTTACCTGAGGTGCCTTTTAGTTGTGCCTATTAAAATATGGAGAACAAAAATGTTGAGGTTCCAAAAATAGGGAAAGATCAAGATCGACTTCCACCTCGTGCTGAAGCTGCTGCCACTAGTCATGGCCGAGACGATGAAATGCCAGCAACGTCATCTGCCAAGGCCGATGCCCAATGTCATAGTACAGAGCATGTAAAATCCAAAACACCAAATATCAGTAAAAAAAGGACTCAAAAATCTAAAATAAAATTGTCGGAGGAGAAGCGTAAACTTGCCAATATGCCATTTACCACACGGAGTGGCAAGGAACGGCTGAGGCCCTGGCCTATGTTCATGGCTAGTGGTTCAGCTTCACATGAGGATGGAAGCACTCAGCCTCTCGCTAGAAAAATGAAAAGACTCAAGCTGGCAAAAGCACAGCAAAGAACTGTGCGTTCTTCGAAATCCCAAATCCACAAGGAGAGTCCAATTGTGTCGGTTGCGATGCCTGACCTTCCCAACACTGGACGTGAAGAGCATGCGCCTTCCACCATTTGCACGCCCCCTGCAAGTGCTGGAAGGAGCACCCGCAGTCCAGTTCCTGATAGTCATATTGAAGATGTCAGTGTTGAAGTACACCAGGATGAGGAGGATATGGGTGTTGCTGGCGCTGGGGAGGAAATTGACAAGGAGGATTCTGATGGTGAGGTGGTTTGTTTAAGTCAGGCACCCGCGGAGACACCTGTTGTCCGTGGGAGGAATATGGCCATTGACATGCCTGGTCAAGATACCCAAAAAAATCAGCTCTTCGGTGTGGAAGTATTTCAACAGAAATGCGGACATTTGTCAAGCCGTGTGTTGCCTTTGTCAAGCTGTAATAAGTAGGGGTAAGGACGTCCTCCCTTATACGTCACCTGCAGCGCATTCATAATAAGTCAGTGACAAGTTCAAAAACTTTGGGCGACAGCGGAAGCAGTCCACTGACCAGTAAATCCCTTCCTCTTGTAACCAAGCTCACGCAAACCACCCCACCAACTCCCTCAGTGTCAATTTCCTCCTTCCCCAGGAATGCCAATAGTCCTGCAGGCCATGTCACTGGCAATTCTGACGAGTCCTCTCCTGCCTGGGATTCCTCCGATGCATCCTTGCGTGTAACGCCTACTGCTGCTGGCGCTGCTGTTGTTGCTGCTGGGAATCGATGGTCATCCCAGAGGGGAAGTCGGAAGACCACTTGTACTACTTCCAGTAAGCAATTGACTGTCCAACAGTCCTTTGCGAGGAAGATGAAATATCACAGCAGTAATCCTGTTGCAAAGCGGATAACTGAGGCCTTGACAACTATGTTGGTGTTAGACGTGCGTCCGGTATCCGCCGTTAGTTCACATGGAACTAGACAATTTCTTGAGGTAGTGTGCCCCCGTTACCAAATACCATCTAGGTTCCACTTCTCTAGGCAGGCGATACCGAGAATGTACACGGACGTCAGAAAAAGACTCACCAGTGTCCTAAAAAATGCAGTTGTACCCAATGTCCACTTAACCACGGACATGTGGACAAGTGGAGCAGGGCAGGGTCAGGACTATATGACTGTGACAGCCCACTGGGTAGATGTATGGACTCCCGCCGCAAGAACAGCAGCGGCGGCACCAGTAGCAGCATCTCGCAAACGCCAACTCTTTCCTAGGCAGGCTACGCTTTGTATCACCGGTTTCCAGAATACGCACACAGCTGAAAACCTCTTACGGCAACTGAGGAAGATCATCGCGGAATGGCTTACCCCAATTGGACTCTCCTGTGGATTTGTGGCATCGGACAACGCCAGCAATATTGTGTGTGCATTAAATATGGGCAAATTCCAGCACGTCCCATGTTTTGCACATACCTTGAATTTGGTGGTGCAGAATTTTTTAAAAAACGAGAGGGGCGTGCAAGAGATGCTGTCGGTGGCCAGAAGAATTGCGGGACACTTTCGGCGTACAGGCACCACGTACAGAAGACTGGAGCACCACCAAAAACGCCTGAACCTGCCCTGCCATCATCTGAAGCAAGAAGTGGTAACGAGGTGGAATTCAACCCTATATATGCTTCAGAGGTTGGAGGAGCAGCAAAAGGCCATTCAAGCCTATACAATTGAGCACGATATAGGAGGTGGAATGCACCTGTCTCAAGCGCAGTGGAGAATGATTTCAACGTTGTGCAAGGTTCTGCTGCCCTTTGAACTTGCCACACGTGAAGTCAGTTCAGACACTGCCAGCCTGAGTCAGGTCATTCCCCTCATCAGGCTTTTGCAGAAGAAGCTGGAGACATTGAAGGAGGAGCTAACACGGAGCGATTCCGCTAGGCATGTGGGACTTGTGGATGCAGCCCTTAATTCGCTTAACAAGGATTCACGGGTGGTCAATCTGTTGAAATCAGATCACTACATTTTGGCCACCGTGCTCGATCCTAGATTTAAAACCTACCTTGGATCTCTCTTTCCGGCAGACACAAGTCTGCTGGGGTTCAAAGACCTGCTGGTGAGAAAATTGTCAAGTCAAGCGGAACGCGACCTGTCAACATCTCCTCCTTCACATTCTCCCGCAACTGGGGGTGCGAGGAAAAGGCTCAGAATTCCGAGCCCACCCGCTGGCGGTGATGCAGGGCAGTCTGGAGCGACTGCTGATGCTGACATCTGGTCCGGACTGAAGGACCTGCCAACGATTACGGACATGTCGTCTACTGTCACTGCATATGATTCTCTCCCCATTGAAAGAATGGTGGAGGATTATATGAGTGACCGCATCCAAGTAGGCACGTCAGACAGTCCGTACTTATACTGGCAGGAAAAAGAGGCAATTTGGAGGCCCTTGCACAAACTGGCTTTATTCTACCTAAGTTGCCCTCCCACAAGTGTGTACTCCGAAAGAGTGTTTAGTGCCGCCGCTCACCTTGTCAGCAATCGGCGTACGAGGTTACTTCCAGAAAATGTGGAGAAGATGATGTTCATTAAAATGAATTATAATCAATTCCTCCGTGGAGACATTGACCAGCAGCAATTGCCTCCACAAAGTACACAGGGAGCTGAGATGGTGGATTCCAGTGGGGACGAATTGATAATCTGTGAGGAGGGGGATGTACACGGTGATATATCGGAGGATGATGATGAGGTGGACATCTTGCCTCTGTAGAGCCAGTTTGTGCAAGGAGAGATTAATTGCTTCTTTTTTGGTGGGGGTCCAAACCAACCCGTCATTTCAGTCACAGTCGTGTGGCAGACCCTGTCACTGAAATGATGGGTTGGTTAAAGTGTGCATGTCCTATTTATACAACATAAGGGTGGGTGGGAGGGCCCAAGGACAATTCCATCTTGCACCTCTTTTTTCTTTAATTTTTCTTTGCGTCATGTGCTGTTTGGGGAGTATTTTTTTGAAGGGCCATCCTGCGTGACACTGCAGTGCCACTCCTAGATGGGCCAGGTGTTTGTGTCGGCCACTAGGGTCGCTTACCTTACTCTTACAGCTACCTCATTGCGCCTCTTTTTTTCTTTGCGTCATGTGCTGTTTGGGGAGTGTTTTTTGGAAGGGCCATCCTGCGTGACACTGCAGTGCCACTCCTAGATGGGCCAGGTGTTTGTGTCGGCCACTAGGGTCGCTTATCTTACTCACACAGCTACCTCATTGCGCCTCTTTTTTTCTTTGCGTCATGTGCTGTTTGGGGAGTGTTTTTTGGAAGGGCCATCCTGCGTGACACTGCAGTGCCACTCCTAGATGGGCCAGGTGTTTGTGTCGGCCACTAGGGTCGCTTATCTTACTCACACAGCTACCTCATTGCGCCTCTTTTTTTCTTTGCGTCATGTGCTGTTTGGGGAGTGTTTTTTGGAAGGGCCATCCTGCGTGACACTGCAGTGCCACTCCTAGATGGGCCAGGTGTTTGTGTCGGCCACTAGGGTCGCTTACCTTACTCACACAGCTACCTCATTGCGCCTCTTTTTTTCTTTGCGTCATGTGCTGTTTGGGGAGTGTTTTTTGGAAGGGCCATCCTGCGTGACACTGCAGTGCCACTCCTAGATGGGCCAGGTGTTTGTGTCGGCCACTAGGGTCGCTTACCTTACTCACACAGCTACCTCATTGCGCCTCTTTTTTTCTTTGCGTCATGTGCTGTTTGGGGAGTGTTTTTTGGAAGGGCCATCCTGCGTGACACTGCAGTGCCACTCCTAGATGGGCCAGGTGTTTGTGTCGGCCACTAGGGTCGCTTATCTTACTCACACAGCTACCTCATTGCGCCTCTTTTTTTCTTTGCGTCATGTGCTGTTTGGGGAGTGTTTTTTGGAAGGGCCATCCTGCGTGACACTGCAGTGCCACTCCTAGATGGGCCAGGTGTTTGTGTCGGCCACTAGGGTCGCTTATCTTACACAGCTACCTCATTGCGCCTCTTTTTTTCTTTGCGTCATGTGCTGTTTGGGGAGTGTTTTTTGGAAGGGCCATCCTGCGTGACACTGCAGTGACACTCCTAGATGGGCCAGGTGTTTGTGTCGGCCACTAGGGTCGCTTATCTTACTCACACAGCTACCTCATTGCGCCTCTTTTTTTCTTTGCGTCATGTGCTGTTTGGGGAGTGTTTTTTGGAAGGGCCATCCTGCGTGACACTGCAGTGCCACTCCTAGATGGGCCAGGTGTTTGTGTCGGCCACTAGGGTCGCTTACCTTACTCACACAGCTACCTCATTGCGCCTCTTTTTTTCTTTGCGTCATGTGCTGTTTGGGGAGTGTTTTTTGGAAGGGCCATCCTGCGTGACACTGCAGTGCCACTCCTAGATGGGCCAGGTGTTTTTGTCGGCCACTAGGGTCGCTTATCTTACTCACACAGCTACCTCATTGCGCCTCTTTTTTTCTTTGCGTCATGTGCTGTTTGGGGAGTGTTTTTTGGAAGGGCCATCCTGCGTGACACTGCAGTGCCACTCCTAGATGGGCCAGGTGTTTGTCTCGGCCACTAGGGTCGCTTATCTTACTCACACAGCTACCTCATTGCGCCTCTTTTTTTCTTTGCGTCATGTGCTGTTTGGGGAGTGTTTTTTGGAAGGGCCATCCTGCGTGACACTGCAGTGCCACTCCTAGATGGGCCAGGTGTTTGTCTCGGCCACTAGGGTCGCTTATCTTACTCACACAGCTACCTCATTGCGCCTCTTTTTTTCTTTGCGTCATGTGCTGTTTGGGGAGTGTTTTTTGGAAGGGCCATCCTGCGTGACACTGCAGTGCCACTCCTAGATGGGCCAGGTGTTTGTGTCGGCCACTAGGGTCGCTTACCTTACTCACACAGCTACCTCATTGCGCCTCTTTTTTTCTTTGCGTCATGTGCTGTTTGGGGAGTGTTTTTTGGAAGGGCCATCCTGCGTGACACTGCAGTGCCACTCCTAGATGGGCCAGGTGTTTGTGTCGGCCACTAGGGTCGCTTAGCTTAGTCATCCAGCGACCTTTGTGCAAATTTTAGGACTAAAAATAATATTGTGAGGTGTGAGGTGTTCAGAATAGACTGAAAATGAGTGGAAATTATGGTTTTTGAGGTTAATAATACTTTGGGATCAAAATGACCCCCAAATTCTATGATTTAAGCCGTTTTTTAGTGTTTTTTGAAAAAAAACACCCGAATCCAAAACACACCCGAATCCGACAAAAAAAATTCGGTGAGGTTTTGCCAAAAGGCGGTCGAACCCAAAACACGGCCGCGGAACCGAACCCAAAACCAAAACACAAAACCCGAAAAATTTCAAGTGCACATCTCTAATTATAATACACAGCAACGGCTACTCATCATAATACACAGCACCTGCTGCTCATAATACACAGCACCTGCTACTCATAATACACAGCACCTGCTACTCATTATAATACACAGCACCTGCTGCTCATAATACACAGCACCTGCTGCTCATTATAATACACAGCAACGGCTACTCATTATAATACACACCTGCTACTCATTATACTATACCCCAAACTCTCATAATGATATACATAATTTATTACTCGTTACTATATACAGCAACTGCTACTCACTATAATATAAAACACCTGCTACTAATTATAATATACACTACAGCACCTGCTACTCATTATTTTATGCAGTACCTATTAATTATAATATACGGCACATATTACTTTTAGTATACAGCATCTACTATTAGTTATAATATAGCGCTTGCTAATCATTATTGTATACAACACCTACTCTTCATTATAATATATAGCACTTCCTACTTATTAAAATATACAGCACCTGTTACTCATTATAATATAAAGCACATATTATGCATTATAATATACAGCACCTGCTACTCATAATATAAAGCACAAACTATTAATTATAATATACAGCACCTGCTATTCATTATAATATAAAGCACATATTATTCATTATAATATACAGCACCTGCTACTCATTATAATATAAAGCACATACTATTCATTACAATATAAAGCACATATTATTCATTATAATATACAGCACCTGCTTCTTATTATAATATAAAGCACACACTATTCATTATAATAAACAGCTCCTTCTACTCATAATAATATAAAGCACATACTATTCATTATAATATAAAGCACATATTATTCATTATAATATACATCACCTGCTTATTATAATATAAAGCACCTACTATTCATTATAATGTACAGCACCTACTACAGTGCTCACTGTTATACACAGCACCTGCTACTGTTACTCATAATATACAGCACCTGCTATTAATATACAGAACCTAATACTCATTACATTACATACATCCCCTTCTACTCATAATAGTGTATAACATCTGCTATTCATTATAATATACAGCACCTGCTACTCATTATAATATAAAGCGCATACTATTCATTATAATATACAGCACCTGTTACTCATTTTAATACACTGCACCTTGTACTCATTATAATACACCGTACCTTGTACTCATTATAATACATTGTACCTTGTACTCATTATAATATACAGCATCTGTTACTCATTATAATACACCGCACCTTGTACTCATTATAATATACAGCACCTGTTACTCATTATAATACACCGCACCTTGTACTCATTATAATATACAGCATCTGTTACTCATTATAATACACCGCACCTTGTACTCATTATAATATACAGCACCTGTTACTCATTATAATACACCGCACCTTGTACTCATTATAATATACAGCATCTGTTACTCATTATATACTACACCACACCTTGTACTCATTATAATATACAGCATCTGTTACTCATTATAATACACCACACCTTGCACTCATAATATACAGCATCTGTTACTCATTATAATACACCGCACCTTGTACTCATTATAATATACAGCATCTGTTACTCATTATAATACACTGCACATTGTATTCATTATAATATACAGCATCTGTTACTCATTATAATACACCGCACCTTGTACTCATTATAATATACAGCATCTGTTACTCATTATAATACACTGCACCTTGTACTCATTATAATATACAGCACCTGTTACTCATTATAATACACCGCACCTTGTACTCATTATATTATACAGCATCTGTTACTCATTATATACTACACCACACCTTGTACTCATTATAATATACAGCATCTGCTACTCATTATAATACACCACACCTTGCACTCATAATATACAGCATCTGTTACTCATTATAATACACTGCACATTGTACTCATTATATAATATACAGCATCTGTTACTCATTATAATACACCGCACCTTGTACTCATTATAATATACAGCATCTGTTACTCATTATAATACACTGCACATTGTATTCATTATAATATACAGCATCTGTTACTCATTATAATACACTGCACCTTGTACTCATTATAATATACAGCACATGTTACTCATTATAATACACCGCACCTTATATTCATTATAATATATAGCACCTGTTACTCATTATAATACACCGCACCTTGTACTCATTATAATATACAGCATCTGTTACTCATTATAATATACAGCACCTGCTACGCAATATAATACACCGCACCTTGTACTCATTATAATATCTAGCATCTGTTACTGATTATAATACACCGCACCTTGTACTCATTATAATATATAGCACCTGTTACTCATTATAATACACCGCACCTTGTACTCATTATAATATAGTATACAGCATCTGTTTCTCATTATAATACACCACACCTTGTACTCATTATAATATATAGCACCTGTTACTCATTATTAGAGATGAGCGGGTTCGGTTTCTTTGAATCCGAACCCGCACGAACTTCACTTTTTTTTTCACGGGTCCGAGCGACTCGGATCTTCCCGCCTTGCTCGGTTAACCCGAGCGCGCCCGAACGTCATCATGACGCTGTCGGATTCTCGCGAGACTCGGATTCTATATAAGGAGCCGCGCGTCGCCGCCATTTTCACACGTGCATTGAGATTGATAGGGAGAGGACGTGGCTGGCGTCCTCTCCATTTAGATTAGATTTAGAAGAGAGAGAGAGAGAGAGATTGCTGTGATACTGTAGATTAGAAGAGAGTGCAGACAGAGTTTAGTGACTGACGACCACAGTGACCAGTGACCACCAGAGACAGTGCAGTTGTTTGTTTTATTTAATATATCCGTTCTCTGCCTGAAAAAAACGATACACAGTCACACAGTGACTCAGTCTGTGTGCACTGCTCAGCCCAGTGTGCTGCACATCAATGTATTGTATATAAAGCTTATAATTGTGGGGGAGACTGGGGAGCACTGCAGGTTGTTATAGCAGGAGCCAGGAGTACATGATAAATAATATTATATTAAAATTAAACAGTGCACACTTTTGCTGCAGGAGTGCCACTGCCAGTGTGACTAGTGGTGACCAGTGCCTGACCACCAGTATATTAGTAGTATTGTATACTATCTCTTTATCAACCAGTCTATATTAGCAGCAGACACAGTACAGTGCGGTAGTTCACGGCTGTGGCTACCTCTGTGTCGGCACTCGGCAGGCAGTCCGTCCATCCATAATTGTATTATAATATATACCACCTAACCGTGTTTTTTTTTTTATTCTTTATACCGTCGTCATACTAGTTGTTACGAGTATACTACTATCTCTTTATCAACCAGTGTACAGTGCGGTAGTTCACGGCTGTGGCTTCCTCTGTGTCGGCACTCGGCAGGCAGTCCGTCCAACCATAATTGTATTATATACCACCTAACCGTGGTTTTTTTTTCATTCTTTATACCGTCGTCATACTAGTTGTTACGAGTATACTACTATCTCTTTATCAACCAGTGTACAGTGCGGTAGTTCACGGCTGTGGCTACCTCTGTGTCGGCACTCGGCAGGCAGTCCGTCCATCCATAATTGTATTATAATATATACCACCTAACCGTGGTTTTTTTTTCATTCTTTATACCGTCGTCATACTAGTTGTTACGAGTATACTACTATCTCTTTATCAACCAGTGTACAGTGCGGTAGTTCACGGCTGTGGCTACCTCTGTGTCGGCACTCGGCAGGCAGTCCGTCCAACCATAATTGTATTATAATATATACCACCTAACCGTGGTTTTTTTTTCATTCTTTATACCGTCGTCATACTAGTTGTTACGAGTATACTACTATCTCTTTATCAACCAGTGTACAGTGCGGTAGTTCACGGCTGTGGCTACCTCTGTGTCGGCACTCGGCAGGCAGTCCGTCCAACCATAATTGTATTATAATATATACCACCTAACCGTGGTTTTTTTTTCATTCTTTATACCGTCGTCATACTAGTTGTTACGAGTATACTACTATCTCTTTATCAACCAGTGTACAGTGCGGTAGTTCACGGCTGTGGCTACCTCTGTGTCGGCACTCGGCAGGCAGTCCGTCCATCCATAATTGTATTATAATATATACCACCTAACCGTGGTTTTTTTTTCATTCTTTATACCGTCGTCATACTAGTTGTTACGAGTATACTACTATCTCTTTATCAACCAGTGTACAGTGCGGTAGTTCACGGCTGTGGCTACCTCTGTGTCGGCACTCGGCAGGCAGTCCGTCCAACCATAATTGTATTATAATATATACCACCTAACCGTGGTTTTTTTTTCATTCTTTATACCGTCGTCATACTAGTTGTTACGAGTATACTACTATCTCTTTATCAACCAGTGTACAGTGCGGTAGTTCACGGCTGTGGCTACCTCTGTGTCGGCACTCGGCAGGCAGTCCGTCCAACCATAATTGTATTATAATATATACCACCTAACCGTGGTTTTTTTTTCATTCTTTATACCGTCGTCATACTAGTTGTTACGAGTATACTACTATCTCTTTATCAACCAGTGTACAGTGCGGTAGTTCACGGCTGTGGCTACCTCTGTGTCGGCACTCGGCAGGCAGTCCGTCCATCCATAATTGTATTATATACCACCTAACCGTGGTTTTTTTATACCACCTAACCGTGGCAGTCCGTCCATAATTGTATACTAGTATCCAATCCATCCATCTCCATTGTTTACCTGAGGTGCCTTTTAGTTCTGCCTATAAAATATGGAGAACAAAAAAGTTGAGGTTCCAAAATTAGGGAAAGATCAAGATCCACTTCCACCTCGTGCTGAAGCTGCTGCCACTAGTCATGGCCGAGACGATGAAATGCCAGCAACGTCGTCTGCCAAGGCCGATGCCCAATGTCATAGTACAGAGCATGTCAAATCCAAAACACCAAATATCAGAAAAAAAAGGACTCCAAAACCTAAAATAAAATTGTCGGAGGAGAAGCGTAAACTTGCCAATATGCCATTTACCACACGGAGTGGCAAGGAACGGCTGAGGCCCTGGCCTATGTTCATGGCTAGTGGTTCAGCTTCACATGAGGATGGAAGCACTCAGCCTCTCGCTAGAAAACTGAAAAGACTCAAGCTGGCAAAAGCACCGCAAAGAACTGTGCGTTCTTTGAAATCCCAAATCCACAAGGAGAGTCCAATTGTGTCGGTTGCGATGCCTGACCTTCCCAACACTGGACGTGAAGAGCATGCGCCTTCCACCATTTGCACGCCCCCTGCAAGTGCTGGAAGGAGCACCCGCAGTCCAGTTCCTGATAGTCAGATTGAAGATGTCAGTGTTGAAGTACACCAGGATGAGGAGGATATGGGTGTTGCTGGCGCTGGGGAGGAAATTGACCAGGAGGATTCTGATGGTGAGGTGGTTTGTTTAAGTCAGGCACCCGGGGAGACACCTGTTGTCCGTGGGAGGAATATGGCCGTTGACATGCCAGGTGAAAATACCAAAAAAATCAGCTCTTCGGTGTGGAGGTATTTCACCAGAAATGCGGACAACAGGTGTCAAGCCGTGTGTTCCCTTTGTCAAGCTGTAATAAGTAGGGGTAAGGACGTTAACCACCTCGGAACATCCTCCCTTATACGTCACCTGCAGCGCATTCATAATAAGTCAGTGACAAGTTCAAAAACTTTGGGTGACAGCGGAAGCAGTCCACTGACCAGTAAATCCCTTCCTCTTGTAACCAAGCTCACGCAAACCACCCCACCAACTCCCTCAGTGTCAATTTCCTCCTTCCCCAGGAATGCCAATAGTCCTGCAGGCCATGTCACTGGCAATTCTGACGAGTCCTCTCCTGCCTGGGATTCCTCCGATGCATCCTTGCGTGTAACGCCTACTGCTGCTGGCGCTGCTGTTGTTGCCGCTGGGAGTCGATGGTCATCCCAGAGGGGAAGTCGTAAGCCCACTTGTACTACTTTCAGTAAGCAATTGACTGTTCAACAGTCCTTTGCGAGGAAGATGAAATATCACAGCAGTCATCCTACTGCAAAGCGGATAACTGAGGCCTTGGCATCCTGGGTGGTGAGAAACGTGGTTCCGGTATCCATCATTACTGCAGAGCCAACTAGAGACTTGTTGGAGGTACTGTGTCCCCGGTACCAAATACCATCTAGGTTCCATTTCTCTAGGCAGGCGATACCGAAAATGTACACAGACCTCAGAAAAAGAGTCACCAGTGTCCTAAAAAATGCAGCTGTACCCAATGTCCACTTAACCACGGACATGTGGACAAGTGGAGCAGGGCAGGGTCAGGACTATATGACTGTGACAGCCCACTGGGTAGATGTATGGACTCCCGCCGCAAGAACAGCAGCGGCGGCACCAGTAGCAGCATCTCGCAAACGCCAACTCTTTCCTAGGCAGGCTACGCTTTGTATCACCGCTTTCCAGAATACGCACACAGCTGAAAACCTCTTACGGCAACTGAGGAAGATCATCGCGGAATGGCTTACCCCAATTGGACTCTCCTGTGGATTTGTGGCATCGGACAACGCCAGCAATATTGTGTGTGCATTAAATCTGGGCCAATTCCAGCACGTCCCATGTTTTGCACATACCTTGAATTTGGTGGTGCAGAATTTTTTAAAAAACGACAGGGGCGTGCAAGAGATGCTGTCGGTGGCCAGAAGAATTGCGGGACACTTTCGGCGTACAGGCACCACGTACAGAAAACTGGAGCACCACCAAAAACTACTGAACCTGCCCTGCCATCATCTGAAGCAAGAAGTGGTAACGAGGTGGAATTCAACCCTCTATATGCTTCAGAGGTTGGAGGAGCAGCAAAAGGCCATTCAAGCCTATACAATTGAGCACGATATAGTAGGTGGAATGCACCTGTCTCAAGTGCAGTGGAGAATGATTTCAACGTTGTGCAAGGTTCTGATGCCCTTTGAACTTGCCACACGTGAAGTCAGTTCAGACACTGCCAGCCTGAGTCAGGTCATTCCCCTCATCAGGCTTTTGCAGAAGAAGCTGGAGGCATTGAAGGAGGAGCTAACACGGAGCGATTCCGCTAGGCATGTGGGACTTGTGGATGCAGCCCTTAATTCGCTTAACAAGGATTCACGGGTGGTCAATCTGTTGAAATCAGAGCACTACATTTTGGCCACCGTGCTCGATCCTAGATTTAAAGCCTACCTTGGATCTCTCTTTCCGGCAGACACAGGTCTGCTGGGGTTGAAAGACCTGCTGGTGACAAAATTGTCAAGTCAAGCGGAACGCGACCTGTCAACATCTCCTCCTTCACCTTCTCCCGCAACTGGGGGTGCGAGGAAAAGGCTCAGAATTCCGAGCCCACCCGCTGGCGGTGATGCAGGGCAGTCTGGAGCGACTGCTGATGCTGACATCTGGTCCGGACTGAAGGACCTGACAACGATTACGGACATGTCGTCTACTGTCACTGCATATGATTCTCTCAACATTGATAGAATGGTGGAGGATTATATGAGTGACCGCATCCAAGTAGGCACGTCACACAGTCCGTACTTATACTGGCAGGAAAAAGAGGCAATTTGGAGGCCCTTGCACAAACTGGCTTTATTCTACCTAAGTTGCCCTCCCACAAGTGTGTACTCCGAAAGAGTGTTTAGTGCCGCCGCTCACCTTGTCAGCAATCGGCGTACGAGGTTACATCCAGAAAATGTGGAGAAGATGATGTTCATTAAAATGAATTATAATCAATTCCTCCGCGGAGACATTGACCAGCAGCAATTGCCTCCACAAAGTACACAGGGAGCTGAGATGGTGGATTCCAGTGGGGACGAATTGATAATCTGTGAGGAGGGGGATGTACACGGTGATATATCGGAGGGTGAAGATGAGGTGGACATCTTGCCTCTGTAGAGCCAGTTTGTGCAAGGAGAGATTAATTGCTTCTTTTTTGGGGGGGGTCCAAACCAACCCGTCATATCAGTCACAGTCGTGTGGCAGACCCTGTCACTGAAATGATGGGTTGGTTAAAGTGTGCATGCCCTGTTTTGTTTATACAACTTAAGGGTGGGTGGGAGGGCCCAAGGATAATTCCATCTTGCACCTCTTTTTTCTTTTCTTTTTCTTTGCATCATGTGCTGATTGGGGAGGGTTTTTTGGAAGGGACATCCTGCGTGACACTGCAGTGCCACTCCTAGATGGGCCCGGTGTTTGTGTCGGCCACTAGGGTCGCTAATCTTACTCACACAGCTACCTCATTGCGCCTCTTTTTTTCTTTGCGTCATGTGCTGTTTGGGGAGGGTTTTTTGGAAGGGACATCCTGCGTGACACTGCAGTGCCACTCCTAGATGTGCCCGGTGTTTGTGTCGGCCACTAGGGTCGCTAATCTTACTCACACAGCTACCTCATTGCGCCTCTTTTTTTCTTTGCGTCATGTGCTGTTTGGGGAGGGTTTTTTGGAAGGGACATCCTGCGTGACACTGCAGTGCCACTCCTAGATGTGCCCGGTGTTTGTGTCGGCCACTAGGGTCGCTAATCTTACTCACACAGTCAGCTACCTCATTGCGCCTCTTTTTTTCTTTGCGTCATGTGCTGTTTGGGGAGGGTTTTTTGGAAGGGCCATCCTGCGTGACACTGCAGTGCCACTCCTAGATGGGCCCGGTGTTTGTGTCGGCCACTAGGGTCGCTAATCTTACTCACACAGCTACCTCATTGCGCCTCTTTTTTTCTTTGCGTCATGTGCTGTTTGGGGAGGGTTTTTTGGAAGGGACATCCTGCGTGACACTGCAGTGCCACTCCTAGATGGGCCCGGTGTTTGTGTCGGCCACTAGGGTCGCTTATCTTACTCACACAGCGACCTCGGTGCAAATTTTAGGACTAAAAATAATATTGTGAGGTGTGAGGTATTCAGAATAGACTGAAAATGAGTGTAAATTATGGTTTTTGAGGTTAATAATACTTTGGGATCAAAATGACCCCCAAATTCTATGATTTAAGCTGTTTTTTAGTGTTTTTGGAAAAAAACACCCGAATCCAAAACACACCCGAATCCGACAAAAATAATTCGGTGAGGTTTTGCCAAAACGCGTTCGAACCCAAAACACGGCCGCGGAACCGAACCCAAAACCAAAACACAAAACCCGAAAAATTTCAGGCGCTCATCTCTACTCATTATAATACATCGCACCTTGTACTCATTATAATATATAGCACCTGTTACTCATTATAATACATCGCACCTTGTACTCAATATAATATACAGCACCTGTTACTCATTATAATACACCGCACCTTGTACGTATTATAATACAGCGCCTGTTACTCATTATAATACACCGCACCTTGTACGTATTATATAATACAGCACCTGCTACTCATTATAATATAAAGCACATATTATTCATTATAATATACGGCACCTGCTACTCATTTTATAATATAAAGCATATACTATTCATTATAATATAAAGCACATATTATTCATTATAATATACAGCACCTGCTACTCATTATAATATAAAGCACATACTATTCATTACAATATAAAGCACATATTATTCATTATAATATACAGCACCTGCTTCTTATTATAATATAAAGCACACACTATTCATTATAATAAACAGCTCCTTCTACTCAAAATAATATAAAGCACATACTATTCATTATAATATAAAGCACATATTATTCATTATAATATACATCACCTGCTTATTATAATATAAAGCACCTACTATTCATTATAATGTACAGCACCTACTACAGTGCTCACTGTTATACACAGCACCTGCTACTGTTACTCATAATATACAGCACCTGCTATTAATATACAGAACCTAATACTCATTACATTACATACATCCCCTTCTACTCATAATAGTGTATAACATCTGCTATTCATTATAATATACAGCACCTGCTACTCATTATAATATAAAGCGCATACTATTCATTATAATATACAGCACCTGTTACTCATTTTAATACACTGCACCTTGTACTCATTATAATACACCGTACCTTGTACTCATTATAATACATTGTACCTTGTACTCATTATAATATACAGCATCTGTTACTCATTATAATACACTGCACCTTGTACTCATTATAATATACAGCATCTGTTACTCATTATAATACACCGCACCTTGTACTCATTATAATATACAGCATCTGTTTGTTACTCATTATAATACACTGCACATTGTATTCATTATAATATACAGCATCTGTTACTCATTATAATACATCGCACCTTGTACTCATTATAATATACAGCATCTGTTACTCATTATAATACACTGCACCTTGTACTCATTATAATATACAGCACCTGTTACTCATTATAATACACCGCACCTTGTACTCATTATATTATACAGCATCTGTTACTCATTATATACTACACCACACCTTGTACTCATTATAATATACAGCATATGTCTGAGTCACTCATTATAATACACCACACCTTGCACTCATAATATACAGCATCTGTTACTCATTATAATACACTGCACATTGTACTCATTATATAATATACAGCATCCGTTACTCATTATAATACACCGCACCTTGTACTCATTATAATATACAGCATCTGTTACTCATTATAATACACTGCACATTGTATTCATTATAATATACAGCATCTGTTACTCATTAAAATACACTGCACCTTGTACTCATTATAATATACAGCACCTGTTACTCATTATAATACACCGCACCTTATACTCATTATAATATAAATATATAGCACCTGTTACTCATTATAATACACCGCACCTTGTACTCATTATAATATACAGTACCTGTTACTCATTATAATACACCGCACCTTGTACTCATTATAATATAGTATACAGCATCTGTTTCTCATTATAATACACCGCACCTTGTACTCATTATAATATACAGCACCTGTTACTCATTATAATACATCGCACCTTGTACTTATTATAATATATAGCACCTGTTACTCATTATAATACATCGCACCTTGTACTCAATATAATATACAGCACCTGTTACTCATTATAATACACCGCACCTTGTACGTATTATAATACAGCGCCTGTTACTCATTATAATACACCACACCTTGTACGTATTATAATATACAGCACCTGTTACTCATTATAACACACCGCACCTTGTACTCATTATAATATACAGCATCTGTTACTCATTATAATACACCGCACCTTGTACTCATTATAATATACAGCCCCTTGTACTCATTATATTATGCTGCACCTGTTACTCATTATAATACACTGCACTTTCTACTCATTATAAAATGCAGCACCTGTTACGCATTATAATACGCCGCACCTTGTACTCATTATAATACACAGCATCTGTTACTCATTATAATACACCACACCTTGTACTCATTATAATACACAGCACCTGCTACTCATTATATACACTGCACCTTGTACTCATTATAATACACAGCATCTGTTACTCATTATAATACACCACACCTTGTACTCATTATAATACACAGCACCTGCTACTCATTATAATACACCGTACCTTGTACTCATTATAATATGCAGCACCTGCTGCTTATTATAATACACTGCACATTGGGCCTAATTCAGACCTGATCGCAGCAGAAAATTTGTTAGCAAATGGGCAAAACCATGTGCACTGCAGGTGGGGCAGATGTAACATGTGCAGAGAGAGTTAGATTTGGGTGAGATGTGTTCAAACTGATATCTAAATTGCAGTGTAAAAATAAAGCAGCCAGTATTTACCCTGCACAGAAACAATATAACCCACCCAAATCTAACTCTCTCTGCACATGTTACATCTGCCCCCCCTGCAGTGCACATGGTTTTGCCCATTTGCTAATAAATTTGCTGCTGCGATCAGGTCTGAATTAGACCCACTGTACTCATTATAATATACAGCACCCACTACTCATTATAATGCACTGCACCTTGTACTTATTATAATATACAACATACCTGTTACTCATTATAATACACTGCACCTTGTACTCATTATAATACACAACACCTGCTGCTTATTATAATACACTGCACCTACCACTCATAATATACAGCACCTGCTACTCATTATAATATGCAGCACCTGTTACTCATTATGATACACTGCACCTTGTACTCATTATAATATACAGCACCTGCTACTCATTATAATATGCAGCACCTGTTACTCATTATGATACACTGCACCTTGTACTCATTATAATATACAGCACCTGCTACTCATTATAATATGCAGCATCTGTTACTCATTATGATACACTGCACCTTGCACTCATTATAATATGCAGCACCTGCTACTCATTATAATACACCGCACCTTGTCATCATTATAATATACAGCACCTGCTACTCATTATAATACACCGTACCTTGTACTCATTATAATATATAGCACCTGTTACTCATTATAATATACAGCACCTGTTACTCATTATACTACACCACACCTTGTACTCATTATAATATACAGCACCTGCTGCTTATTATAATACACTGCACTTTGTACTCATTATAATATACAGCACCTGTTACTCATTATAATACACAACACCTGCTGCTTATTATAATACACTGCACCTACCACTCATAATATACAGCACCTGCTACTCATTATAATATGCAGCACCTGTTACTCATTATGATACACCGCACCTTGTAGTCATTAAAATATATAGCACCTGTTACTCATTATAATATACAGCACCTGCTACTTATTATAATACACTGCACCTTGTACTCATAATATACAGCACCTGTTACTCATTATGATACACCACACCTTGTAATCATTATAATATACAGCACCTGCTGCGTATTATAATACACTGCACTTTGTACTCATTATAATATACAGCACCTGTTACTCATTATATACACTGCACTTTGTACTCATTATAATACAGCGCACCTGTTACTCATTATAATATACAGCACCTGTTACTCATTATAATACACCACACCTTGTACTCATTATAATATACAGCACCTGCTGCTTATTATAATACACTGCACTTTGTACTCATTATAATATACAGCACCTGTTACTCATTATATACACTGCACTTTGTACTCATTATAATACAGCGCACCTGTTACTCATTATAATATACAGCACCTGTTACTCATTATGATACACTGCACCTTGTACTCATTATAATATACAGCACCTGCTACTCATTATATACACCGCACCTTGTACTCTTTATAATACACAGCATCTGTTACACATTATAATACACTGCACCTTGTACTCATTATAATATACAGCTCCTGTTACTCATTATAAATTATACACTGCACTTTTGTCTCATTATAATATACAGCACCTGTTACTTCTTATATACACTGCACTTTGTACTCATTATATACAGCACCTGTTACTCATTATAATAGACTGCGCCTTGTACCCTTTATAATATACAGCAATTGTTACTCATTATAATAGACTGCACCTTGTACTCATTATAATATACAGCACCTGTTACTCATTATAATAGACTGCGCCTTGTACCCTTTATAATATACAGCAATTTTTACTCATTATAATAGACTGCATCTTGTACTCGTTATATACACTGCACTTTGTACTCATTATAATATACAGCACCTGTTACTCATTATAATAGACTGCGCCTTATACTCATTATAATATATAGCACCTGCTACTCATTATAATACACCACACCTGGTACTCATAATAATATATGGCACCTGATGCTTATTATAATACACCGCACCTTGTACCCATTATAATATATGGCACCTGCTGCATGGGATCCGGTCTGAAGGTCGACACTGTCTAGGTCGACAATGTTTAGGTCGACCACTATAGGTCGACAGTCACTAAGTCGACATGGATGGAAGGTCGACAGGGTTTCTAGGTCGACATGTGCTAGGTCGACAGGTCTAAAGGTCGACATGAGTTTTTCACATTTGTTTTCTTTTTTAAAATGTTTTCATACTTAACGATCCACGTGGACTACGATTGGAACGGTAATCTGTGCCGAGCGAGGGGACGCGTTGCACTAATTGGGGTTCCCGGTCACTCTACGAAGAAAACGACACCATAAAAAAAATTAAACCTCATGTCGACCTTTAGACCTGTCGACCTAGCACATGTCGACCTAGAAACCCTGTCGACCTTCCATCCATGTCGACCTAGTGACTGTCGACCTATAGTGGTCGACCTAAACATTGTCGACCTAGATACTGTCGATTTGATGAACCACACCCCTGCTGCACATTATAATACACTGCACCATGTACTCATTATAATATACGGCACCTGCTGATCATTATAATACACTGCACCTTGTACTCATTATAATATACAGCACCTGCTGCTCATTATAATACACAACACCCGGTACTCATAATAATATATGGCACCGGATGCTTATTGTAATACACAGCACCTTGTACCCATTATAATATATGGCACCTGCTGCACATTATAATACACCGCACCATGTACCCATTATAATATACAGCACCTGCTCCTCATTATAATACACTGCACCTTGTACTCATTATAATATACAGCACCTGTTACTCATTATAATACACTGCACCTTGTACTCATTATAATATACGGCACCTGCTGCTCATTATAATACACTGCACCTTGTACTCATTATAATATACGGCACCTGTTACTCATTATAATACACCGCACCTTGTACTCATTATAATATACGGCACCTGCTGCTCATTATAATACAGATCTGCTTGTGTTAGTAAGTGGACCTTACATAAGATCCTACTGTTTCTGAGAGCACATCTGCGTGTGCTGCAGCTGAAATCATGGACATCTGCTTATGTGGCGTCATCCAGGTGGAGATGTATCAAACCTTGGAGAGAGATAAAGTACCAACCAATTAGCTCCTAACTGCCGTGTTACAGGCTGTCTTTGAAAAATGCCAGGAGCTGAATATTTGGTACTCAGGGCCTAATTCAGATCTGATCGCAGCAGCAAATTTGTTAGCAGTTGGGCAAAACCATGTGCACTGCAGGTGGGGCAGATGTAACATGTGCAGAGAGAGTTAGATTTGGGTGGGTTATATTGTTTCTGTGCAGGGTAAATACAGGCTGCTTTATTTTTACACTGCAATTTAGATTTCAGTTTGAACACACCCCACCCACATCTAACTCTCTCTGCACATGTTACATCTGCCCCACCTGCAGTTCAGCATGGTTTTGCCCATTAGCTAACAAATTTGCTGCTGCGATCACGTCTGAATTAGGCCCTTAATCCAGTGGTTCACAAACTTTTTGGAATCACGGTGCCCTAGAGCATCAGAATTGTTTTCACTGCACCTCTAGGTGCCAAATGCTTCTTATTGAGAAATGTAGATATAAATATGAAATGAAGTACATTGTGTTTCTATAGGGGTCAATTCTATTCGGCAACTAAAGAATAGCGCCGGGAATTAGCTCCCGACGCTATTCAATTCAGCTAAAGTTAAGTCGGCGATGTGCCGTTCTCGCCGACTTAACAGGTAGTTTTGTCGGGAGAACGGGCATTCTCCGACTTAACTACCCGGCGCGAGGCTGATTCCCGACAGAATCAGCCTCGCGCCGGCCGCGAGGCAGCACTTTTGTCGGGTTTCTTCTCTCATCCCCCGGGGATGAGAGAAGAATTCCCGACAATTGCGGGCAACTAGTAGCAGAATTGAATAGCGTCGGGAGCTAATTCCCGGCGCTATTCTTTAGTTGCCGAATAGAATTGACCCCTATGTCATCCTTAGTGTGAGTTATGTGGTGAGGGACAGGATCCGCTTCTGTTTATCCACATATTCTGTGATTGCAGCCACCAGCACTGGTTTCGCCTATTACATTGACCATAAATCATTTTAATTGGTCCTGGACCACCAATCCAAGGCACCCCTACAAGTGTCCCGAGGCACCCCAGGGTGCCTAGGCACACAGTTTGGGAACCACTGCCTTAATCTCTTTACATTTTATCTCCCCACGCTTTGATACATCTCTTCCTCAGTCATTTAATTTCCCAACAGATTGTGAGCTTCATCAGTGAAACTATGCCTAGATATATACAGTGCGTTGGGGCAGATTTAATAACAAGTTGGATTCTTGTTATCACTCGTTACCAGTCTTAAATGGTTCCCCAGCCAATCAGCTCCTAACTGTCATTTGTCTGTAAAAAAATGACAGAAGCTGATTGGCTGGAGCACCATTTAAGACTGGTAACGAGTGATAACAAGAATCCAACTTGTTATTAAATCTGCCCCATAGATAGGTAACGCTGTCACACGTACATATGAAGCAGCAGTGAGCGTTGGTGTGGGATGAGCCCCCCTCAGCCACTGCGCGCAGCCAGACAGTATTACACCCTTGCTCTGTCTGTCTGTCTTTTATTACTTTCCCATAGTTTATTGTGGACAAGTTCAGGCATCTGTTGCCGTAGATTATATGAAATATCTTTCAGCTAATACCTGTAGCGCTGTTCCCTGAGGAGCTGAGGCCGCAGAACTATGTTCCTGTATATACACTGTATCCTGTCTGGGCCATGCAGGAGCCATGTGCTATATAGTAATATGTCCCCATATATACAGTATATAATGTAACAGTAACACAGTGTCAGCTGTGGCTATCTCAGCGGTGCTGCCCCCAGACGGTAAGGGCCACCGTACTGCTTGGCCAGGCCGGACAGTCACATGCAGGTGTGAGCCGGTTTACCGACTCGCGGGTGCGCAGTGCAACTGAATTTCCCCACATTTAGGCTTCATTCCATTTCTTAATTTCAATTTCAAAATAGGCGAAAAGTATTTTGAAAAGAAAACACCCCAAAAGAATTAAAAAAACCTTTACATATTAAAAAGGCTTTATTATATATTATATACGCCAGCGTAAAAGTTACACTTATCGTCTGCGATGTACAGGGCACGACGGAAGTGGGAGTTTTCCACCCTGTAATAAATCAGGCCTGAACTGATTGTTACTTAGCAGCAATTTACAAGTTTCCATTATAAACTGAGATTATACATTATATGGGGTATATGTCAAATCCGTATTCTGTGATAATTTGAGAACACTCATTTCGGTAGATTGACATTCTGCAGCCATTTAGGGGCAGGGAGGAGGCAGCGATGATCGTGTCGCAAAACGGAGGCAAGTTATTTCCGTTTTGTGGAAGTGCAGAGGCCAGGGTCCCCAAGAGATTTCCCAGCCTCAGCGTCGGAGCTGCGGCGGCTGGTCTGCGCAACCTGAGGGCGACTCAGCCGGCCGAAGGTGGCGCAAATGATCCGATTCTGCGTCCTCAGATGCAGCAGAGGATAACACATTCCTGCAGAAGTGTCTTCTTATATCAGACGCCTCTTGCTGGATTACCATATCCAAGCGCCGCTGCTGCTTCCATGTAACCCACAGCTGAATCATCCCCAATGTGTCATAAACAGGAATATTTATAGACGTTCTACTACTGTCATTTATCATTTATTCCCAGCATTTTCTATAGTGGGAGGAGCAGGTACCCCAGCAGCACAGAGTATATCAGGAGATGAGTGATGTGACAGTGAGGACAGGGCTACATGTGACAGGGGCAGTGACATGATGTGAGGAGGGGAATGGAGGCAGCAGGAAGCCACAGACTGAGAGTTATATAGTGGGAGGAGCGGCGTCCCCAGCAGCACAGAGTATATCAGGAGATGAGTGATGTGTCAGTGAGGACAGGGCTGCATGTGACAGGGGCAGTGACATGATGTGAGGAGGGGAATGGAGGCAGCAGGAAGTCACAGACTGAGAGTTATATAGTGGGAGGAGCAGGGTCCCCAGCAGCACAGAGTATATCAGGAGATGAGTGATGTGTCAGTGAGGACAGGGCTGCATGTGACAGGGGCACTGACATGATGTGAGGAGGGGAATGGAGGCAGCAGGAAGCCACAGACTGAGAGTTATATAGTGGGAGGAGCAGGGTCCCCAGCAGCACAGAGTATATCAGGAGATGAGTGATGTGTCAGTGAGGACAGGGCTCCATGTGATAGGGGCAGTGAAATGATGTGAGGAGGGGAATGGAGGCAGCAGGAAGCCACAGACTGAGAGTTACATAGTGGGAGGAGCGGGGTCCCCAGCAGCAAGGAGTATATCAGGAGATGAGTGATGTGTCAGTGAGGACAGGGCTGCATGTGACAGGGGCAGTGACATGATGTGAGGAGGGGAATGGAGGCAGCAGGAAGCCACAGACTGAGAGTTACATAGTGGGAGGAGCAGGGTCCCCAGCAGCACAGAGTATATCAGGAGATGAGTGATGTGTCAGTGAGGACAGGGCTGCATGTGACAGGGGCAGTGACATGATGTGAGGAGGGGAATGGAGGCAGCAGGAAGCCACAGACTGAGAGTTATATAGTGGGAGTAGCAGTGTCCCCCAGCAGCACAGAGTATATCAGGAGATGAGTGATGTGTCAGTGAGGACAGGGCTGCATGTGACAGGGGCAGTGACATGATGTGAGGAGGGGAATGGAGGCAGCAGGAAGCCACAGACTGAGAGTTATATAGTGGGAGGAGCAGGGTCCCCAGCAGCAAGGAGTATATCAGGAGATGAGTGATGTGTCAGTGAGGACAGGGCTGCATGTGACAGTGGCAGTGACATGATGTGAGGAGGAGAATGGAGGCAGCAGGAAGCCACAGACTGAGAGTTATATAGTGGGAGGAGCAGGGTCCCCAGCAGCACAGAGTATATCAGGAGATGAGTGATGTGTCAGTGAGGACAGGGCTGCATGTGACAGGGGCAGTGACATGATGTGAGGAAGGGAATGGAGACAGCAGGAAGCCACAGACTGAGAGTTATATAGTGGGAAGAGCGGGGTCCCCAGCAGCACAGAGTATATCAGGAGATGAGTGATGTGTCAGTGAGGACAGGGCTGCATGTGACAGGGGCAGTGACATGATGTGAGGAGGAGAATGGAGGCAGCAGGAAGCCACAGACTGAGAGTTATATAGTGGGAGGAGCAGGGTCCCCAGCAGCACAGAGTATATCAGGAGATGAGTGATGTGTCAGTGAGGACAGGGCTGCATGTGACAGGGGCAGTGACATGATGTGAGGAGAGGAATGGAGGCAGCAGGAAGCCACAGACTGAGAGTTATATAGTGGGAGGAGCAGGGTCCCCAGCAGCACAGAGTATATCAGGAGATGAGTGATGTGTCAGTGAGGACAGGGCTGCATGTGACAGGGGCAGTGACATGATGTGAGGAGGAGAATGGAGGCAGCAGGGAGCCACAGACTGAGAGTTATATAGTGGGAGGAGCAGGATCCATAGCAGCACAGAGTATATCAGGAGATGAGTGATGTGTCAGTGAGGACAGGGCTGCATGTGACAGGGGCAGTGACATGATGTGAGGAGGAGAATGGAGGCAGCAGGAAGCCACAGACTGAGAGTTATATAGTGGGATGAGCAGGGTGTCCAGCAGCACAGAGTATATCAGGAGATGAGTGACATGTCAGTGAGGACAGGGCTGCATGTGACAGGGGCAGTGACATGATGTGAGGAGGAGAATGGAGGCAGCAGGAAGCCACAGACTGAGAGTTATATAGTGGGAGGAGCAGGATCCACAGCAGCACAGAGTATAGCAGGAGATGAGTGATGTGTCAGTGAGGACAGGGCTGCATGTGACAGGGGCAGTGACATGATGTGAGGAGGGGAATGGAGGCAGCAGGAAGCTACAGGCTGAGAGTTATATAGTGGGAGGAGCAGGAGCATGTGACGGAGGCCACTGACTGAAAGTAATATAGACAGTGGAACAAGCAGAATGGGTATGGGTCGTTGGGTCGACTCAACTTAGGTCGACAGTCATTAGGTTGACCACTGAAGGTCGACATGGGCACTGCGTCGACTTGTGATAGGTCGACAGTTCAAAAGGTCGACATGAGTTTTTGAACTTTTTTTGTGTTGTTTTCTTCGTAAAGGGACGGGGAACCCCAATCAGTGCACCCTGTCCCCTTGCATGGCTTACTTCGCTCACCATGCTTTGGGCAAGGTGCCCCGCTGTGCTCGGCACAGGTTACCATTCCAATTGTAGTCCACGCGGATCATCAAGTATGAAAAAGTCCAAAAAATGAAGAACAAAAAAAATAAGATTTTACTCACCGGTAAATCTATTTCTCGTAGTCCGTAGTGGATGCTGGGGACTCCGTAAGGACCATGGGGATTAGCGGCTCCGCAGGAGACTGGGCACAACTAAAGAAAGCTTTAGGACTACCTGGTGTGCACTGGCTCCTCCCACTAAGACCCTCCTCCAGACCTCAGTTAGGATACTGTGCCCGGAAGAGCTGACACAATAAGGAAGGATTTTGAATCCCGGGTAAGACTCATACCAGCCACACCAATCACACCGTATAACTCGTGATACTATACCCAGTTAACAGTATGATAACAACTGAGCCTCTCAACAGATGGCTCAACAATAACCCTTTAGTTAGGCAATAACTATATACAAGTATTGCAGACAATCCGCACTTGGGATGGGCGCCCAGCATCCACTACGGACTACGAGAAATAGATTTACCGATGAGTAAAATCTTATTCTCTCTAACGTCCTAAGTGGATGCTGGGGACTCCGTAAGGACCATGGGGATTATACCAAAGCTCCCAAACGGGCGGGAGAGTGCGGATGACTCTGCAGCACCGAATGAGCAAACTCTAGGTCCTCCTCAGCCATGGTATCAAACTTGTAGACTCTTGCAAGAGTGTTTGAAACCGACCAAGTAACAGCTCGGCAAATTTGTAAAGCCGAGACCCCTCGGGCAGCCGCCCAAGAAGAGCCCACTTTCCTCGTGGAATGGGCTTTCACAGATTTAGGGTGCGGCAGTCCAGCCGCAGAATGTGCAAGTTGAATCGTGCTACAGATCCAGCGAGCAATAGTCTGCTTAGAAGCAGGAGCACCCAGCTTGTTGGGTGCATACTGCATACAGGATAAATAGCGAGTCAGTTTTCCTGACTCCAGCCGTCCTGGAAACATATACTTTTCAGGGCCCTGACTACGTCCAGAAACTTGGAATCCTCCAAGTCCCAGGTAGCCGCAGGCACCACAATAGGTTGGTTCACATGAAAAACTGCTACCACCTTAGGAAGGAATTGGGAACGAGTCCTCAATTCCGCCTTATCCATATAAAATACAGATAAGGGCTTTTGCATGACAAAGCCGCCAATTCTGATACACGCCTGGCCGACGCCAAGGCCAACAGCATGACCACTTTCCACGTGAGGTATTGTAGCTCCACAGATTTAAGTGGCTCAACTCAATGCGACTTCAGGAAATCCAACACCACGTTGAGATCCCACGGTGCCACTGGAGGCACAAACGGGGGCTGACTATGCAGCACTCCCTTAACAAAAGTCTGAACTTCAGGCAGTGAAGCCAGTTCTATTTTGGAAGAAAATCGATAGAGCCGAAATCTGGACCTTAATGGAACCCAATTTTAGGCCCATAGTCACCTCTGACTTGTAGGAAGTGCAGAAATCGACCTAGCTGAAATTCCTCCTTTGGGGCCTTACTGGCCTCACAGCACGCAACATATTTCCGCCATATGCGGTGATAATGGTTTGCGTTCACTTCTTTCCTAGCTTTAATTAGCGTAGGGATAACTTCCTCCGGAATGCCCTTTTCCTTCAGGATCCGGCGTTCAACCGCCATGCCGTCAAACGCAGCCGCGGTACGTCTTGGAACAGACAGGCCCCCTGCTGCAGCAGGTCCTTTCTGAGCGGCAGAGGCCATGGGTCCTCTGAGATCATTTCTTGGAGTTCTGGGTACCAAGCTCTTCTTGGCCACCCGGAACAATGAGTATAGTTCTTACTCCTCTCCTTCTTATTATTCTCATTACCCTGGGTATGAGAGGCAGAGAAGGGAACACATACACCGACTGGTACACCCACGGTGTTACCAGAGCGTCCACAGCTATCGCCTGAGGGTCCCTTGACATGGCGCAATATCTTTGTAGCTTTTTGTTGAGGCGGGACGCCATCCTGTCCACCTGTGGCCTTTCCCAACGGTGTACAATCATTTGGAAGACTTCTGGATGAAGTCCCCACTCTCCCGGGTGGAGGTCGTGTCTGCTGAGAAAGTCTGCTTCTCAGTTGTCCACTCCGGGAATGAACACTGCTGACAGTGCTAACACATGATTTTCCGCCCATCGGAGAATCCTTGTGGCTTCTGCCATCGCCATACTGCTTCTTGTGCCGCCCTGTCGGTTTACATGAGCGACCGCCGTGATGTTGTCTGACTGGATCAGCACCGGCCGGTGTTGAAGCAGGGGTCTAGCCTGACTTAGGGCATTGTAAATGGCCCATAGTTCCAGAACATTTATGTGTAGGGAAGTCTCCTGACTCCATATGCCTTGGAAGTTTCTTCCCTGTGTGACTGCCCGCCAGCCTTGAAGGCTGGCATCCGTGGTCACCAGGACCCAGTCCTGTATGCCGAATCTGCGGCCCCCTAGAAGATGAGCACTCTGCAGTCACCACCACAGCGACACCCTGGCCCTTGGAGAAAGGGTTATCCGCCGATGCATCTGAGGATACGACCCGGACCACTTGTCCAACAGATCCCACTGGAAGATCCTTGCATGGGACCTGGCGAATGGAAATTCTTCGTAAGAAGCTACCATCTTTCCCAAGGCTCGCGTGCATTGATGCACCGACACCTGTATTTGTATTAGGAGGTCTCCGTCTAGAGACGCCAACTCCTTGGACTTCCCCTCCGGGAGAAACCCTTTTTATCCTGTTCTGTGTCCAGAACCATACCCAGGAACAGTAGGCGCGTCGTAGGAACCAGCTGCAACTTTGGAATATTCAGAATCCAGCCGTGCTGTTGTAGCACTTCCCGAGATAGTGCTATTCCGACGAACAACTGCTCCCTGGACCTCGCCTTTATAAGGAGATCGTCCAAGTACGGGATAAGTACTTCGGCCATTACCTTGGTAAATACCCTCGGTGCCGGGGACAGACCAACGGCAACGTCTGGAATTGGTAATGACAATCCTGTACCACAATTTTGAGGTACACCTGGTGAAGAGGGTAAATAGGGACATGCAGGTAAGCATCCTTGATGTCCAGTGATACCCTGAAATTTTCCAGGCTTGCAATAATCGCCCTGAGCGATTCCATTTTGAACTTGAACCTTCGTATATAAGTGTTCAAGGATTTCAATTTTAGAATGGGTCTCACCGAACCGTCTGGTTTCGGTACCACAACATTTTGGAATAGTAACCCCGGCCTTGTTGAAGGAGGGGTACCTTGATTTCACCTGCTGGAAGTACAGCTTGTGAATTGCCGCCAGTACTACCTTTCTCCGAGGGCAGCAGGCAAGGCTGATGTGAGGCAACGGCGAGGGGGAGTCGCCTCGAACTCCAGCCTGTATCCCTGTGATACTACTTGCAGAACCTAGGGATCCACCTGTGGGCAAGCCCACTGGTCCCTGCAGTTCCCGAGACGCGCCCCCACCGCACCTGTCTCCACCTGTGGAGCCCCAGCGTCATGCGGTGGACTCAGAGGAAGCGAGGGAAGATATTTGATCCTGGGAACTGGCTGACTGGTGCAGCTTTTTCCTTCTTTCCTTGTCTCTGTGCAGAAAGGAAGCGCCTTTGACCCGCTTGCTTTTCTGAAGCCGAAAGGACTGTACCTGAAAATACGGTGCTTTCTTAGGCTTTTGTGAGGAAACCAGAGGTAAAAAATTTTCTTCCCAGCTGTTGCTGTGGATACGAGGTCCCAGAGACCATCCCCAAACAATTCCTCACCCTTATAAGGCAGAATCTCCATGTGCCTTTTAAAGGCAGCATCACCTGTCCCCTGCCGGGTTTCTAATACCCTCCTGGTAGAATGGACATTGCATTAATTCTGGATGCCAGCCGGCAAATATCCCTCTGTGCATCCTTTATATATAAGACAACGTCTTAAATATGCTCTATGTTAGCAAAATATTATCCCTGTCTTAGCGTATTAATATTATCTGACAGGGGGCGGGATGTACTAAAGCAAAAATGCGGTAAAACCCCCGAAAACGGGGGTTTTACCGCATTTTCATATTTACTAACACCCTACCGCCGCGTTTTCGGCGTCCAGGGTATCGCCATCTCTGGATGGCGATACCCTATAGAAGACTATGGGCTTCTTTTCGCCGACCGCCGACACCGTCGACACCGCCGGAGACGCCGACCCCCCTCCCCCCCAGCCTACCTTCCTCCATGATGCCCCGGACCCGGAAGGTAATCTCCTCCTCCCCCTAGCAACGCAGCCGGACGTCCTTCCGGCTGCAAGGGGGAGGAGGAGGCGCCGGGGGCAGCCTGCTGCTGCTTTTCGGCATCTAGCTTGTGTGGGGACCCCATGGAGGTGACGGAGACCCCCCGCAGACCACCTAACAGGTATCGCGGGGGGCCTCCGTCACCGCATCGCGATGTTGATCGCATATGTTAGTACATACGCGATCAACATCGCTGCGGTAACCGGCGAGGTGCGGCGATGTATGTTAATACATCCCGCCCAGGGTATCAGACCACGCTGCAGCAGCACTATTTATGCTGAGGCAATTGCAGGTTTCAGTATATAAGTTATAACCTGAGTGTGTATATACAGACTTCAGGATCTTTTTATCAGCAGGTTCCTTCAAGGTGGCCGTATCCTAAGACGGCAGTGCCACCTTTTGACAAACGTGTGAGCGCCTTATCCACCCTAAGGGATATCTCCCAACGTGACCTATCCTCTGGCGGGAAAGGGTACGCCATCAGTAACTTTTTAGAAATTACCAGTTTCTTATCGGGGGAAACCACGCTTCTTTACACACTTCATTCATTCATCTGATGGGGGAACAAAACACTGGCTGCTTTTTCTCCCCAAAAATAAAACCCCTTTTATGTGGTACTTGGGTTCATGTCAGAAAATGCGTAACACATTTTTCATTGCCGAGATCATGTAACGGATGTTCCTAGTGGATTGTGTATATGTCTCAACCTCGTCGACACTGGAGTCAGACTCCGTGTCGACATCTGTGTCTGCCATCTGAGGTAACGGGCGTTTTTTGAGCCCCTGATGGCCTTTGAGACGCCTGGGCAGGCGCGGGATGAGAAGCCGGCTGTCCCACAGCTGTTACGTCATCCAGCCTTTTATGTAAGGAGTTGACACTGTCGGTTAATACCTTCCACCTATCCATCCACTCTGGTGTCGGCCCCACAGGGGGCGACATCCCATTTATCGGCCTCTGCTCCGCCTCCACGTAACCTTCCTCATCCAACATGTCGACACAGCCGTATCGACACACCGCACACACACAGGGAATGCTCTGACTGAGGACAGGACCCCACAAAGTCCTTTGGGGAGACCGAGAGAGAGTATGCCAGCACACACCAGAGCGCTATATAATGCAGGAATTAACACTATAACTGAGTGATTTTTCCCCAAATAGCTGCTTGTATACATATATTGCGCCTAAATTTAGTGCCCCCCCTCTCTTTTTAACCCTTTGAGCCTGAAAACTACAGGGGAGAGCCTGGGGAGCTGTCTTCCAGCTGCACTGTAAAGAGAAAATGGCGCCAGTGTGCTGAGGGAGAAGCCCCGCCCCTTTTTCGGCTGACTTTCTCCCGCTTTTTCTGGAATACTGGCAGGGGTAATTTTACATCTATATAGCCTCTAGGACTATATATGATGTAGATTTGCCAGCCAAGGTGTCATATATTGCCCTCAGGGCGCCCCCCCCCCCAGCGCCCTGCACCCATCAGTGACCGGAGTGTGAGGTGTACATGAGGAGCAATGGCGCACAGCTGCAGGGCTGTGCGCTACCTTGGTGAAGACCGAAGTCTTCTGCCGCCGATTTTCCAGACTCTTCATGCTTCTGGCTCTGTAAGGGGGACGGCGGCGCGGCTCCGGGAACGAACACCAAGGTCGGGTCCTGCGCTGCAGTGAGTCTGTTGCCAGCAGATCTCACTGTAAAATAAAAAACCTAAATATACTTTCTTTGTAGGAGCTCAGGAGAGCCCCTAGTGTGCATCCAGCTCAGCCGGGCACAAGAATCTAACTGAGGTCTGGAGGAGGGTCTTAGTGGGAGGAGCCAGTGCACACCAGGTAGTCCTAAAGCTATCTTTAGTTGTGCCCAGTCTCCTGCGGAGCCGCTAATCCCCATGGTCCTTACGGAGTCCCCAGCATCCACTTAGGACGTTAGAGAAAATGTGAAAATCTTATGTCGACCTTTTGACCTGTCGACCTAATACATGTCGACCTAATGACCATGTCGACCTAATGCATGTTGATCTTCAGTGCTCGACCTCATGACTGTTGACCTAAGCTGTGTCGACCTAACGACCGCATATCTCCCAGCATGACCTCTCCAGGAGGACACAATGCTCTGCTCCTGCTCTTCCCTCTTACTGTATGATTACCATCACATGTGCTGTACCCTATTACTGACCCAGTGGTCATACCTATGTCATACCTCCCAACATGACCCTCTCCAGGAGGACACAATGCTCTGCTCCTGGACATCCCTCTTACTGTATGATTACCATCACCTGTGCTGTACCCTGATACTGACCCAGTGCTCATACCTATGTCATACCTCCCAACAAGACCTCTCCAGGAGGACACAATGCTCTACTCCTGGTCTTCCCTCTTACTGTATGATTACCATCACCTGTGCTGTACCCGAATACTGACCCAGTGTTCATACCTACATCATACCTCCAAACATGACCCTCTCCAGGACACAATGTTCTGCTCCTGCTCTTCCCTCTTACTGTATGATTACCATCACCTGTGCTGTACCCTAATACTTACCCAGTGTCTCATACCTACATCATACCTCCCAACATGACCTCTCCAGGAGGACACAGTGCTCTGCTCCTGCTCTTCCCTCTTACTGTATGATTACCATCACCTGTGCTGTACCCTAATACTGACCCAGTGCTCATACCTATGTCATACCTCCCAACATGACTTCTCCAGGAGGACACAATGCTCTGCTCCTGCTCTTCCCTCTTACTGTATGATTACCATCACCTGTGCTGTACCCTAATACTGACCCAGTGCTTATACCTATATCATACCTCCCAACATGACCTCTCCAGGAGGACACAATCCTCTACTCCTGGTCTTCCCTCTTACTGTATGATTACCATCACCTGTGCTGTACCCTAATACTGACCCAGTGATCATACCTGTCATACCTCCCAACATGACCCTCTCCAGGAGGACACAACGCTCTGCTCCTGGACATCCCTCTTACTGTATGATTACCATCACCTGTGCTGTATCCTAATACTGACCCAGTGCTCATACCTATGTCATACCACCCAACATGACCTCTCCAGGAGGACACAATGCTCTGCTCCTGCACCTCCCTCAAACTGTATGATCACCATCACCTGTGCTGTACCCTAATACTGACCCAGTGCTCATACCTGTCATACCTCCCAACATGACCCTCTCCAGGAGGACACAATGCTCTGCTCCTGCTCTTTCCTCTTACTGCATGATTACCATCACCTGTGCTGTACCCTAATACTGACCCAGTGCTCATACCTATGTCATACCTCCCAACATGACCCTCTCCAGGAGGACCCAATGCTCTGCTCCTGCACTGCCCTCTTACTGTATGATTACCATCACCTGTGCTGTACCCTAATACTGACCCAGTGCTCATACCTATGTCATACCTCCCAACATGACCCCTCCAGGAGGGACACAATGCTCTGCTCCTGCTCTTCCCTCTTACTCTATGATTACCATCACCTGTGCTGTATCCTAATACTGACCCAGTGCTCATACCTATGTCATACCTCCCAACATGACCTCTCCAGGAGGGACACAATGCTCTGCTCCTGCTCTTCCCTCTTACTCTATGATTACCATCACCTATGGTGAAACTCCTTTCTTATCCATTAACCTGTTCAACACAGGTGCCGGCAATCATACGTTAAGAGAAAAGTCCAGAAGCAGAGCATTGTGTCCCTCCAGGAGAGGGTCATGTCGGGCGGTATGCGAACGTATCCCAGCAGAATCCCCAATTGTGAAGACCAAGGGTCTAATTCAGAGTTGATCGCAGCAGCAAATTTGTTAGCTAGTGGGCAAATCCATGTGCACTGAAGTGTGGGGGGGTGGGGGGGGGGGGCAGATGAAACATGTGCAGAGAGAGTTAGATGTGGGTGGGTTATATTGTTTCTGTGCAGGGTAAATACTGGCTGCTTTATTTTTACACTGCAATTTACGTTTCAGATTGAACACACCCCACCCAAATCTAACTCTCTCTGCACATGCCCCACCTGCAGTGCACATAGTTTTGCCCAACTGCTAATACATTTGCTGGTAAGATCAGATCTGAATTAGGCCTCAAGTGAGGCCCCAGTCAATGTAATCTTTGTCAAAAAAATCTGTATACTGAATGGAGGTCATACAGAGCCGGCCATAGGCATAGGCAGACTAGGCAATTGCCTAGGGCATTTGATATGCCTAGGGGCATCAGCAGCTTCTGCTGATTAAAATGATATGCGGCATGCCTATATTCTGTGTGCAGCATTTCATATGCAGATACATCCACAGTCTCACTGCATATCATTTTAATCAGCAGCAGAAGCTGCTTGTGCATCCTAGCCACATAGTAATGCAAATAAGATACATTTTAATTAAAAAAAAGGTGCCTGACGTTAGCATTGAGGCAAGATTTATGAGGACACATCTGTATCCAAGCAGAGGCAGAGGTCACAGTGTTAGTGGCAGTGTGAGTACTGTGTGCATGTGAGTGGGTTGGTTGTGCAGTAGTGTTCGGAATATGTGTAAGGAGCATTATGTGTGTCATATAAAAATGCATTACTAATGTGCAACATATGTGTAAGGGGCAATATGTGTGTCATTATGTGTATAAGGGCATTAATAATGTGCAGCATATGTGTAACAGGGTACTACTGTATGTGTGTCATTATGTGTATAGGGGCACTAATAATGTGCAGCAAATGTGTAGGGGGCACTATGCATGTCATTATGTGTATAAGGGCATTAATAATGTGCGGCATATGTGTAAGGGACATTATGTGTAAAAGGGCATTAATAAAGGTTGTCATAATGTGTAAGGCGCATTATGTTTATAAGGACATTAATAATGTGTCTCATATGTGTAAGGGGCATTACTGTGTGGAATTATGTGTGTAAATGCATTACTAATGTGTGGCATTATGTGTATAAGGTGCTCTACTATGTGGCGTTGCGTATAGAAAGGGCACTACTGTGTCATCTAATGTGAATAAAGAGCAATAGGGTGTGATGTAATGTGAACAAGGGGCTCTACTGTGAGGAGTAACGTTTATAAGGTAAAGTGATACTACTGTGGGATGTAATATGAATTATGGACACTATTGCATGATCAAATGTGAATAAAGTTGCAGTACTGTGTGGCGTAATTGGAATTGGGGTTACTATTGTGTGGCCATGCCCCTTGCCAGCAAAAACACACTCCTTTTTGGGCTGTACGCCAAATGTGCGAACTGTTCCTATTTAAGATATAGGGGGTACAAACCCCAAAATAAGGACTGCTATGGGTGAGGGGTGATGGTGCTGGGAAAGAGGTACAAGGTCAGAGGCGGAACCAGCGGTGGTGCTAGGGGGCACCAGCCAAAATCTTGCCTAGGGCATCATATTGGTTAGGGCCGGCTCTGAGGTCATACACCTATCTTGTTCTTTATAACAAGGTACTATAACAAATATATTGCCCTGGAGTCATCAGTGAGCCAGAGGTGACATTTTCCAGTGGAGAAACTGACTGCCTTCTTTTCTGGAACGAGCTTTCACCTATCAGTGACAGATTTCATAGCACCTATACGTCACTCACAGAAGGACAAGCAACACACATGCTGAGAGGACTGTGGTCACTAGGTGTAATAATAATTAGTGATGTGCACCGGACATTTTTCGGGTTTTGTGTTTTGGATTCGGTTCTACGGCCGTGTTTTGGATTCGGACGCGTTTTGGCAAAACCTCCCTGAAAATTTTTTGTCGGATTCGGGTGTGTTTTGGATTCGGGTGTTTTTTTTACAAAAAACCCTCAAAAACAGCTTAAATCATAGAATTTGGGGGTCATTTTGATCCCACAGTATTATTAACCTCAATAACCATAATTTACACTCATTTCCAGTCTATTCTGAACACCTCACACCTCACAATATTATTTTTAGTCCTAAAATTTGCACCGAGGTCGCTGGATGGCTAAGCTAAGCGACACAAGTGGCCGACACAAACACCTGGCCCATCTAGGAGTGGCACTGCAGTGTCAGGCAGGATGGCCCTTCAATAAAATACTCCCCAAACAGCACATGACGCAAAGAAAAAAAGAGGCGCACCAAGGTCGCTGTGTGACTAAGCTAAGCGACCCAAGTGGCCGACACAAACACCTGGCCCATCTAGGAGTGGCACTGCAGTGTCAGGCAGGCTGGCACTTCAAAAAAATAGTCCCCAAACAGCACATGATGCAAAGAAAAAAAGAGGCGCACCAAGGTCGCTGTGTGACTAAGCTAAGCGACACAAGTGGCCGACACAAACACCTGGCCCATCTAGGAGTGGCACTGCAGTGTCAGGCAGGCTGGCACTTCAAAAAAATTGTCCCCAAACAGCACATGATGCAAAGAAAAATGAAAGAAAAAAGAGGTGCAAGATGGAATTGTCCTTGGGCCCTCCCACCCACCCTTATGTTGTATAAACAGGACATGCACACTTTAACGAACCCATCATTTCAGCGACAGGGTCTGCCACACGACTGTGACTGAAATGACTGGTTGGTTTGGGCCCCCACCAAAAAAGAAGCAATCAATCTCTCCTTGCACAAACTGGCTCTACAGAGGCAAGATGTCCACCTCATCATCATCCTCCGATTCCTCACCCGTTTCACTGTGTACATCCCCCTCCTCACAGATTATTAATTCGTCCCCACTGGAATCCACCATCTCAGGTCCCTGTGTACTTTCTGGAGGCAATTGCTGGTGAATGTCTCCAAGGAGGAATTGATTATAATTCATTTTGATGAACATCATCTTCTCCACATTTTCTGGAAGTAACCTCGTACGCCGATTGCTGACAAGGTGAGCGGCTGCACTAAACACTCTTTCGGAGTACACACTGGAGGGAGGGCAACTTAGGTAGAATAAAGCCAGTTTGTGTATGGGCCTACAAATTGCCTCTTTTTCCTGCCAGTATACGTACGGACTGTCTGACGTGCCTACTTGGATGCGGTCACTCATATAATCCTCCACCATTCTTTCAATGGTGAGAGAATCATATGCAGTGACAGTAGACGACATGTCAGTAATCGTTGGCAGGTCCTTCAGTCCGGACCAGATGTCAGCACTCGCTCCAGACTGCCCTGCATCACCGCCAGCGGGTGGGCTCGGAATTCTTAGCCTTTTCCTCGCACCCCCAGTTGCGGGAGAATGTGAAGGAGGAGCTGTTGACGGGTCACGTTCCGCTTGACTTGACAATTTTCTCACCAGCAGGTCTTTGAACCTCTGCAGACTTGTGTCTGCCGGAAAGAGAGATACAACGTAGGTTTTAAATCTAGGATCGAGCACGGTGGCCAAAATGTAGTGCTCTGATTTCAACAGATTGCCCACCCGTGAATCCTGGTTAAGCGAATTAAGGGCTCCATCCACCAGTCCCACATGCCTAGCGGAATCGCTCTGTTTTAGCTCCTCCTTCAATATCTCCAGCTTCTTCTGCAAAAGCCTGATGAGGGGAATGACCTGACTCAGGCTGGCAGTGTCTGAACTGACTTCACGTGTGGCAAGTTCAAAGGGTTGCAGAACCTTGCACAACGTTGAAGTCATTCTCCACTGCGCTTGAGTCAGTTGCATTCCCCCTCCTTTGCCTATATCGTGGGCAGATGTATAGGCTTGAATGGCCTTTTGCTGCTCCTCCATCCTCTGAAGCATATAGAGGGTTGAATTCCACCTCGTTACCACCTCTTGCTTCAGATGATGGCAGGGCAGGTTCTGGAGTGTTTGCTGGTGCTCCAGTCTTCGGCACGCGGTGGCTGAATGCCGAAAGTGGCCCGCAATTCTTCGGGCCACCGACAGCATCTCTTGCACGCCCCTGTCGTTTTTTAAATAATTCTGCACCACCAAATTCAATGTATGTGCAAAACATGGGACGTGCTGGAATTTGCCCAGATGTAAGGCACGCACAATATTGGTGGCGTTGTCCGATGTCACAAATCCCCAGGAGAGTCCAATTGGGGTAAGCCATTCTGCGATGATGTTCCTCAGTTTCCGTAAGAGGTTGTCAGCTGTGTGCCTATTCTGGAAAGCGGTGATGCAAAGCGTAGCCTGCCTAGGAACGAGTTGGCGTTTGCGAGATGCTGCTACTGGTGCCGCCGCTGCTGTTCTTGCTGCGGGAGGCAATACATCTACCCAGTGGGCTGTCACAGTCATATAGTCCTGAGTCTGCCCTGCTCCACTTGTCCACATGTCCGTGGTTAAGTGGACATTGGGTACAACTGCATTTTTTAGGACACTGGTGACTCTTTTTCTGACGTCTGTGTACATTTTCGGTATCGCCTGCCTAGAGAAATGGAACCTAGATGGTATTTGGTACCGGGGACACAGTACCTCAAACAAGTCTCTAGTTGCCTGTGAATTAACGGTGGATACCGGAACCACGTTTCTCACCACCCAGGCTGACAAGACCTGAGTTATCTGCTTTGCAGCAGGATGACTGCTGTGATATTTCATCTTCCTCGCAAAGGACTGTTGGACAGTCAATTGCTTACTGGAAGTAGTACAAGTGGTCTTCCGACTTCCCCTCTGGGATGCCGATCGACTCCCAGCAGCAACAACAGCAGCGCCAGCAGCAGTAGGCGTTACACTCAAGGATGCATCGGAGGAATCCCAGGCAGGAGAGGACTCGTCAGACTTGCCAGTGACATGGCCTGCAGGACTATTGGCTTTCCTGTGTAAGGTGGAAATTGACACTGAGGGAGTTGGTGGTGTGGTTTGCAGGAGCTTGGTTACAAGAGGAAGGGATTTAGTGGTCAGTGGACTGCTTCTGCTGTCATCCAAAGTTTTTGAACTTGTCACTGACTTCTGATGAATGCGGACCAGGTGACGTATAAGGGAGGATGTTCCTAGGTGGTTAACGTCCTTACCCCTACTTATTACAGCTTGACAAAGGCAACACACGGCTTGACACCTGTTGTCCGCATTTGTGTTGAAATAATTCCACACCGAAGAGGTGATTTTTTTTGTATTTTGACCAGCCATGTCAATGGCCATATTCGTCCCACGGACAACAGGTGTCTCCCCGGGTGCCTGACTTAAACAAACCACCTCACCATCAGAATCCTCCTTGTCAATTTCCTCCCCAGCGCCAGCAACACCCATTTCCTCATCCTGGTGTATTTCAACAGTGACATCTTCAATTTGACTATCAGGAACTGGACTGCGGGTGCTCCTTCCAGCACTTGCAGGTGGCGTACAAATGGTGGAAGGCGCAAGCTCTTCCCGTCCAGTGTTGGGAAGGTCAGGCATCGCAACCGACAGAATTGGACTCTCCTTGGGGATTTGTGATTTAGAAGAACGCACAGTTCTTTGCTGTGCTTTTGCCAGCTTAAGTCTTTTCATTTCTCTAGCGAGAGGATGAGTGCTTCCATCCTCATGTGAATCTGAACCACTAGCCATGAACATAGGCCAGGGCCTCAGCCGTTCCTTGCCACTCCGTGTCGTAAATGGCATATTGGCAAGTTTACGCTTCTCATCAGACGCTTTCAATTTTGATTTTTGGGTCATTTTACTGAACTTTTGTTTTTTGGATTTTACATGCTCTCTACTATGACATTGGGCATCGGCCTTGGCAGACGACGTTGATGGCATTTCATCGTCTCGGCCATGACTAGTGGCAGCAGCTTCAGCACGAGGTGGAAGTGGATCTTGATCTTTCCCTATTTTAACCTCCAAATTTTTGTTCTCCATTTTTTAATGTGTGGAATTATATGCCAGTATCAATAGCAATGGCCTACTACTATATATACTGCGCACAACTGAAATGCATCACAGGTATGGATGGATAGTATACTTGACGACACAGGGGTAGGTAGAGCAGTGGCCTTCCGTACTGTACTGCTATATATACTGGTGGTCACTGTCAGCAAACTGCAAAACTAAAATGCACCACAGGTATAGAATCTAGATGGATAGTATACTTGACGACACAGAGGTAGGTAGAGCAGTGGCCTTCCGTACCGTACTGCTATATATACTGGTGGTCACTATCAGCAAACTGCAAAACTAAAATGCACCACAGGTATAGAATCTAGATGGATAGTATACTTGACGACACAGAGGTAGGTAGAGCAGTGGCCTTCCGTACCGTACTGCTATATATACTGGTGGTCACTGTCAGCAAACTGCAAAACTAAAATGCACCACAGGTATAGAATCTAGATGGATAGTATACTTGACGACACAGAGGTAGGTAGAGCAGTGGCCTTTCGTACTGTACTGCTATATATACTGGTGGTCACTGTCAGCAAACTGCAAAACTAAAATGCACCACAGGTATAGAATCTAGATGGATAGTATACTTGACGACACAGAGGTAGGTAGAGCAGTGGCCTTCCGTACCGTACTGCTATATATACTGGTGGTCACTGTCAGCAAACTGCAAAACTAAAATGCACCACAGGTATAGAATCTAGATGGATAGTATACTTGACGACACAGAGGTAGGTAGAGCAGTGGCCTTCCGTACCATACTGCTATATATACTGGTGGTCACTGTCAGCAAAACTCTGCACTGTACTCCTCCTATATAATACTGCTGGTCCCCAGTCCCCACAATAAAGCAGTGTGAGCACAGATATATGCAGCACACTGAGCACAGATATGGAGTGTTTTTCAGGCAGACAACGTATACTGGTGGTCACTGGTCAGCAAAACTCTGCACTGTACTGCTCCTATATAATATACTGGTGGTCCCCAGTCCCCACAATAAAGCAGTGTGAGCACAGATATATGCAGCACACTGAGCACAGATATGGAGTGTTTTTCAGGCAGACAACGTATACTGGTGGTCACTGTCAGCAAAACTCTGCACTGTACTCCTCCTATATAATACTGCTGGTCCCCAGTCCCCACAATAAAGCAGTGTGAGCACAGATATATGCAGCACACTGAGCACAGATATGGAGTGTTTTTCAGGCAGACAACGTATACTGGTGGTCACTGGTCAGCAAAACTCTGCACTGTACTCATCCTATATAATATACTGGTGGTCCCCAGTCCCCACAATAAAGCAGTGTGAGCACAGATATATGTAGCACACTGAGCACAGATATGGAGTGTTTTTCAGGCAGACAACGTATACTGGTGGTCACTGTCAGCAAAACTCTGCACTGTACTCCTCCTATATAATACTGCTGGTCCCCAGTCCCCACAATAAAGCAGTGTGAGCAAAGATATATGCAGCACACTGAGCACAGATATGGAGTGTTTTTCAGGCAGACAACGTATACTGGTGGTCACGGTCAGCAAAACTCTGCACTGTACTCCTCCTATATAATACAGCTGCTCCCCAGTCCCCACAATTAAGCAATAAGCACAAATATTTGCATCAACATTAATAAACGGAGAGGACGCCAGCCACGTCCTCTCCCTAACATTTCCAATGCACGAGTGAAAATGGCGGCGACGCGCGGCTGCTTATATAGAATCCGAATCTCGCGAGAATCCGACAGCGGGATGATGACGTTCGGGCGCGCTCGGGTTAACCGAGCCATACGGGAGAATCCGAGTATGCCTCGGACCCGTGTAAAATGGGTGAAGTTCGGGGGGGGTTCGGTTTCCGAGGAACCGAACCCGCTCATCACTAATAATAATGCAGTCTGCAGTGTCACCAGTGTAATACTGGGGGTCATTCCGAGTTGATCGCTAGCTGAAAATGTTCACTGCGCTGCAAAGATGCAAAGAAAGGCACTTCTGCGCATGCGGCGCAATGCGCACGCGCGACATACTTTCACAACATCCGAAGTAGTTTCACAAAAGGTCTAGCGAAGTTTTTCAGTCGCACTGCTGACCGCAGAGTGATTGACAGGAAGAGGGCATTTCTGGGTGTCAACTGACCGTTTTCAGGGTGTGTCAGAAAAAACGCAGGCGTGCCACGAAAAGTGCAGGCGTGGCTGGGCGAGTTTGTGACGTTAAATCCGGAACTGTATGGTCTGAAGTGATCGCAAGCTAGGAGTAGGTCTGGAGCTACTCTGAAACTGCACAAAATTATTTTGATGCCGCTCTGCGATCCTTTCGTTCGCACTTCTGCTAAGCTAAAATACACTCCCAGTGGGAGGCGACCTAGCGTTTGCACGGCTGCTAAAAACAGCTAGCGAGCGAACAACTCGGAATGACCCCCACAGTGCGAGGGATCCGAGACTATGGGGTGTGGCTAGCACCAAAGGGGGTGTGGCCAGGCACAGCAGAGGGACTTCATGTGCAAGGAACAGCGCCCCTTTATAAGGGAGGGGGAGGGGACAGGGCTGTGTCAGGGCAGGAGGGCTAATCTTGGTGTACTTTCCATTGGAACAATATCATACACCCAGATCCATCCATCATCCTGTCCACCGAATTACTGACCCCTAGAGAAGGCTGTGGGGCCCTCAGGCAGTGGAACCTGTGCGCTAGTCACACTCTGGTTGTCTGAAAAATCTGGTTTTAACATAACATTAAATGACAAATAATAAGGTGGATGCCACTTATTGCACAAAATGCGTTTTATTAATGTCAGGATCTTACACATTACCAACAAGCCTCTTGTTATCTAATGATTGGAAAAATGACATAATAACTGTACGCAGCGTGGTAATTAATGACTGGTTGGCTTTACCTCTCACTAACTGGGGGCTATTTACTAGAGATGAGCGGGTTCGGTTTCTCTGAATCCGAACCCGCCAGAACTTCATGTTTTTTTTCACGGGTCCGAGCGACTCGGATCTTCCCGCCTTGCTCGGTTAACCCGAGCGCGCCCGAACGTCATCATGACGCTGTCGGATTCTCGCGAGGCTCGGATTCTATCGCGAGACTCGGATTCTATATAAGGAGCCGCGCGTCGCCGCCATTTTCACACGTGCATTGAGATTGATAGGGAGAGGACGTGGCTGGCGTCCTCTCCGTTTAGAATTAGAATAGATTAGAGAGACACTTGATTTACTAATTTTGGGGAGCATTAGGAGTACTCAGTAGTGTACAGTGCAGAGTTTTGCTGATAGTGACCAGTGACCACCACTTTTATTTATAATCCGTTCTCTGCCTGAAAAAAGCGATACACAGCACACAGTGACTCAGTCACATACCATATCTGTGTGCACTGCTCAGGCTCAGGCCAGTGTGCTGCATCATCTATATATATTATATATCTGTCTGACTGCTCAGCTCACACAGCTTATAATTGTGGGGGAGACTGGGGAGCACTACTGCAGTGCCAGTTATAGGTTATAGCAGGAGCCAGGAGTACATAATATTATATTAAAATTAAACAGTGCACACTTTTGCTGCAGGAGTGCCACTGCCAGTGTGACTAGTGACCAGTGACCTGACCACCAGTATATAATATTAGTAGTATACTATCTCTTTATCAACCAGTCTATATTAGCAGCAGACACAGTACAGTGCGGTAGTTCACGGCTGTGGCTACCTCTGTGTCGGCACTCGGCAGCCCGTCCATAATTGTATATACCAGTGACCTAACCGTGGTTTTTTTTTCTTTCTTTATACATACATACTAGTTACGAGTATACTATCTCTTTATCAACCAGTCTATATATTAGCAGCAGACACAGTACAGTGCGGTAGTTCACGGCTGTGGCTACCTCTGTGTCGGCACTCGGCAGCCCGTCCATAATTGTATATACCACCTAACCGTGGTTTTTTTTTCTTTCTTTATACATACATACTAGTTACGAGTATACTATCTCTTTATCAACCAGTCTATATATTAGCAGCAGACACAGTACAGTGCGGTAGTTCACGGCTGTGGCTACCTCTGTGTCGGCACTCGGCAGCCCGTCCATAATTGTATATACCACCTAACCGTGGTTTTTTTTTCTTTCTTTATACATACATACTAGTTACGAGTATACTATCTCTTTATCAACCAGTCTATATATTAGCAGCAGACACAGTACAGTGCGGTAGTTCACGGCTGTGGCTACCTCTGTGTCGGCACTCGGCAGCCCGTCCATAATTGTATATACCACCTAACCGTGGTTTTTTTTTCCTTTCTTTATACATACATACTAGTTACGAGTATACTATCTCTTTATCAACCAGTCTATATATTAGCAGCAGACACAGTACAGTGCGGTAGTTCACGGCTGTGGCTACCTCTGTGTCGGCACTCGGCAGCCCGTCCATAATTGTATATACCACCTAACCGTGGTTTTTTTTTTTCTTTCTTTATACATACATACTAGTTACGAGTATACTATCTCTTTATCAACCAGTCTATATATTAGCAGCAGACACAGTACAGTGCGGTAGTTCACGGCTGTGGCTACCTCTGTGTCGGCACTCGGCAGCCCGTCCATAATTGTATATACCACCTAACCGTGGTTTTTTTTTCTTTCTTTATACATACATACTAGTTACGAGTATACTATCTCTTTATCAACCAGTCTATATATTAGCAGCAGACACAGTACAGTGCGGTAGTTCACGGCTGTGGCTACCTCTGTGTCGGCACTCGGCAGCCCGTCCATAATTGTGTACTAGTATCCAATCCACCCATCTCCATTGTTTACCTGAGGTGCCTTTTAGTTGTGCCTATTAAAATATGGAGAACAAAAATGTTGAGGTTCCAAAATTAGGGAAAGATCAAGATCCACTTCCACCTCGTGCTGAAGCTGCTGCCACTAGTCATGGCCGAGACGATGAAATGCCAGCAACGTCGTCTGCCAAGGCCGATGCCCAATGGCATAGTACAGAGCATGTCAAAACCAAAACACCAAATATCAGTAAAAAAAGGACTCCAAAACCTAAAATAAAATTGTCGGAGGAGAAGCGTAAACTTGCCAATATGCCATTTACCACACGGAGTGGCAAGGAACGGCTGAGGCCCTGGCCTATGTTCATGGCTAGTGGTTCAGCTTCACATGAGGATGGAAGCACTCAGCCTCTCGCTAGAAAACTGAAAAGACTCAAGCTGGCAAAAGCACCGCAAAGAACTGTGCGTTCTTTGAAATCCCAAATCCACAAGGAGAGTCCAATTGTGTCGGTTGCGATGCCTGACCTTCCCAACACTGGACGTGAAGAGCATGCGCCTTCCACCATTTGCACGCCCCCTGCAAGTGCTGGAAGGAGCACCCGCAGTCCAGTTCCTGATAGTCAGATTGAAGATGTCAGTGTTGAAGTACACCAGGATGAGGAGGATATGGGTGTTGCTGGCGCTGGGGAGGAAATTGACCAGGAGGATTCTGATGGTGAGGTGGTTTGTTTAAGTCAGGCACCCGGGGAGACACCTGTTGTCCGTGGGAGGAATATGGCCGTTGACATGCCAGGTGAAAATACCAAAAAAATCAGCTCTTCGGTGTGGAGGTATTTCACCAGAAATGCGGACAACAGGTGTCAAGCCGTGTGTTCCCTTTGTCAAGCTGTAATAAGTAGGGGTAAGGACGTTAACCACCTCGGAACATCCTCCCTTATACGTCACCTGCAGCGCATTCATAATAAGTCAGTGACAAGTTCAAAAACTTTGGGTGACAGCGGAAGCAGTCCACTGACCAGTAAATCCCTTCCTCTTGTAACCAAGCTCACGCAAACCACCCCACCAACTCCCTCAGTGTCAATTTCCTCCTTCCCCAGGAATGCCAATAGTCCTGCAGGCCATGTCACTGGCAAGTCTGACGAGTCCTCTCCTGCCTGGGATTCCTCCGATGCATCCTTGCGTGTAACGCCTACTGCTGCTGGCGCTGCTGTTGTTGCCGCTGGGAGTCGATGGTCATCCCAGAGGGGAAGTCGTAAGCCCACTTGTACTACTTCCAGTAAGCAATTGACTGTTCAACAGTCCTTTGCGAGGAAGATGAAATATCACAGCAGTCATCCTACTGCAAAGCGGATAACTGAGTCCTTGACAACTATGTTGGTGTTAGACGTGCGTCCGGTATCCGCCGTTAGTTCACAGGGAACTAGACAATTTATTGAGGCAGTGTGCCCCCGTTACCAAATACCATCTAGGTTCCACTTCTCTAGGCAGGCGATACCGAGAATGTACACGGACGTCAGAAAAAGACTCACCAGTCTCCTAAAAAATGCAGTTGTACCCAATGTCCACTTAACCACGGACATGTGGACAAGTGGAGCAGGGCAGGGTCAGGACTATATGACTGTGACAGCCCACTGGGTAGATGTATGGACTCCCGCCGCAAGAACAGCAGCGGCGGCACCAGTAGCAGCATCTCGCAAACGCCAACTCTTTCCTAGGCAGGCTACGCTTTGTATCACCGCTTTCCAGAATACGCACACAGCTGAAAACCTCTTACGGCAACTGAGGAAGATCATCGCGGAATGGCTTACCCCAATTGGACTCTCCTGTGGATTTGTGGCATCGGACAACGCCAGCAATATTGTGTGTGCATTAAATATGGGCAAATTCCAGCACGTCCCATGTTTTGCACATACCTTGAATTTGGTGGTGCAGAATTTTTAAAAAAACGACAGGGGCGTGCAAGAGATGCTGTCGGTGGCCAGAAAAATTGCGGGACACTTTCGGCGTACAGGCACCACGTACAGAAGACTGGAGCACCACCAAAAACTACTGAACCTGCCCTGCCATCATCTGAAGCAAGAAGTGGTAACGAGGTGGAATTCAACCCTCTATATGCTTCAGAGGTTGGAGGAGCAGCAAAAGGCCATTCAAGCCTATACAATTGAGCACGATATAGGAGATGGAATGCACCTGTCTCAAGTGCAGTGGAGAATGATTTCAACGTTGTGCAAGGTTCTGATGCCCTTTGAACTTGCCACACGTGAAGTCAGTTCAGACACTGCCAGCCTGAGTCAGGTCATTCCCCTCATCAGGCTTTTGCAGAAGAAGCTGGAGGCATTGAAGAAGGAGCTAAAAGGGAGCGATTCCGCTAGGCATGTGGGACTTGTGGATGCAGCCCTTAATTCGCTTAACAAGGATTCACGGGTGGTCAATCTGTTGAAATCAGAGCACTACATTTTGGCCACCGTGCTCGATCCTAGATTTAAAGCCTACCTTGGATCTCTCTTTCCGGCAGACACAGGTCTGCTGGGGTTGAAAGACCTGCTGGTGACAAAATTGTCAAGTCAAGCGGAACGCGACCTGTCAACATCTCCTCCTTCACATTCTCCCGCAACTGGGGGTGCGAGGAAAAGGCTCAGAATTCCGAGCCCACCCGCTGGCGGTGATGCAGGGCAGTCTGGAGCGACTGCTGATGCTGACATCTGGTCCGGACTGAAGGACCTGACAACGATTACGGACATGTCGTCTACTGTCACTGCATATGATTCTCTCAACATTGATAGAATGGTGGATGATTATATGAGTGACCGCATCCAAGTAGGCACGTCACACAGTCCGTACTTATACTGGCAGGAAAAAGAGGCAATTTGGAGGCCCTTGCACAAACTGGCTTTATTCTACCTAAGTTGCCCTCCCACAAGTGTGTACTCCGAAAGAGTGTTTAGTGCCGCCGCTCACCTTGTCAGCAATCGGCGTACGAGGTTACATCCAGAAAATGTGGAGAAGATGATGTTCATTAAAATGAATTATAATCAATTCCTCCGCGGAGACATTGACCAGCAGCAATTGCCTCCACAAAGTACACAGGGAGCTGAGATGGTGGATTCCAGTGGGGACGAATTGATAATCTGTGAGGAGGGGGATGTACACGGTGATATATCGGAGGGTGAAGATGAGGTGGACATCTTGCCTCTGTAGAGCCAGTTTGTGCAAGGAGAGATTAATTGCTTCTTTTTTGGGGGGGGTCCAAACCAACCCGTCATATCAGTCACAGTCGTGTGGCAGACCCTGTCACTGAAATGATGGGTTGGTTAAAGTGTGCATGTCCTGTTTTGTTTATACAACATAAGGGTGGGTGGGAGGGCCCAAGGACAATTCCATCTTGCACCTCTTTTTTCTTTTCTTTTTCTTTGCATCATGTGCTGATTGGGGAGGGTTTTTTGGAAGGGACATCCTGCGTGACACTGCAGTGCCACTCCTAGATGGGCCCGGTGTTTGTGTCGGCCACTAGGGTCGCTAATCTTACTCACACAGTCAGCTACCTCATTGCGCCTCTTTTTTTCTTTGCGTCATGTGCTGTTTGGGGAGGGTTTTTTGGAAGGGACATCCTGCGTGACACTGCAGTGCCACTCCTAGATGGGCCCGGTGTTTGTGTCGGCCACTAGGGTCGCTAATCTTACTCACACAGTCAGCTACCTCATTGCGCCTCTTTTTTTCTTTGCGTCATGTGCTGTTTGGGGAGGGTTTTTTGGAAGGGACATCCTGCGTGACACTGCAGTGCCACTCCTAGATGTGCCCGGTGTTTGTGTCGGCCACTAGGGTCGCTAATCTTACTCACACAGCTACCTCATTGCGCCTCTTTTTTTCTTTGCGTCATGTGCTGTTTGGGGAGGGTTTTTTGGAAGGGCCATCCTACGTGACACTGCAGTGCCACTCCTAGATGGGCCCGGTGTTTGTGTCGGCCACTAGGGTCGCTAATCTTACTCACACAGCTACCTCATTGCGCCTCTTTTTTTCTTTGCGTCATGTGCTGTTTGGGGAGGGTTTTTTGGAAGGGACATCCTGCGTGACACTGCAGTGCCACTCCTAGATGGGCCCGGTGTTTGTGTCGGCCACTAGGGTCGCTAATCTTACTCACACAGTCAGCTACCTCATTGCGCCTCTTTTTTTCTTTGCGTCATGTGCTGTTTGGGGAGGGTTTTTTGGAAGGGCCATCCTGCGTGACACTGCAGTGCCACTCCTAGATGGGCCCGGTGTTTGTGTCGGCCACTAGGGTCGCTAATCTTACTCACACAGCTACCTCATTGCGCCTCTTTTTTTCTTTGCGTCATGTGCTGTTTGGGGAGGGTTTTTTGGAAGGGACATCCTGCGTGACACTGCAGTGCCACTCCTAGATGGGCCCGGTGTTTGTGTCGGCCACTAGGGTCGCTTATCTTACTCACACAGCGACCTCGGTGCAAATTTTAGGACTAAAAATAATATTGTGAGGTGTGAGGTATTCAGAATAGACTGAAAATGAGTGTAAATTATGGTTTTTGAGGTTAATAATACTTTGGGATCAAAATGACCCCCAAATTCTATGATTTAAGCTGTTTTTTAGTGTTTTTGGAAAAAAACACCCGAATCCAAAACACACCCGAATCCGACAAAAAAAATTCGGTGAGGTTTTGCCAAAACGCGTTCGAACCCAAAACACGGCCGCGGAACCGAACCCAAAACCAAAACACAAAACCCGAAAAATTTCAGGCGCTCATCTCTACTATGTCAGATTGTGTTCGGTCTGTGTCCCCGGAGGGGGCGCTAGTGGGTCAGTGGAGGTGGAAGGAAGGAAACGAGGAGGTTGAATAACGTTCCTGCGCATGAGCGCAAAGGTATTTTTATTAGGCAGATGTATAACAGTTATTGCAGCAGAAATAATAATAACAGGTGAAAAAAGTCAATCACTCAGTAATGAATCTGAAAGTCTATGGCAAATGAATGATAAATGAATTTGAGAAATAATATCCAGAATATAAATCAGAAGAGCAGAATGTCTTATGGAATGGTTCTGGCTTGGAAACCAGTGCAGGGTTAAAACGGGAAACTAGGCAGTAGATGATATGGCAAACCTGAGCATAAGCAGGAGACCGACTCACAGTGCAGGTGATGGGCACTGGCAGCAGCAAGCTGTGTCACAGGTGGAGGAAATGAACGCACCTGGAGTTTGTCTTCAACTGCAGGCTGAAGCACACAAGGTGGTGATGAGTGTGAAGCCTTATGCAGGTTGCAGGTATTGCTGAGCCTTGAAGTTCCACGGGAGAATGCAGAGTAACCAGGAGTATAATGTTCTTAGCAGAGAACCAGGAACTCAGGAGAGACAGGAACCGATCCTTTCATGTAGGTCGCAGATAGACACAAAGTCCAGGATGCCTGTGAGCTGTACCTGTAGCCTCCTATATACCCCATGGTACGCAGGGATTGGATGAGTGCAGGAAAGGTGGGTGCGGCCACGCACCGGATTGGCCGCAGCATACTGGCTATTGCAGACTGTCATGGCGGCGCCCACGCCGCGGCCCAGCGGGGACGCGGCGCGCTACACGCCTGCTGTCTCAGCAGTGCCCCCAGGATCCAGATGATGACCCATGGCAGGGGCATAGGCGACCGGTGACCGCAGGGAGCCAGGACGGAGTCCGCAGCGGCGGACGGATGTCAGCCTGGTAAGTCGATTCCTGACAGTACCCCCTCCTTTAGGGGTGGACACCGAACACCCACGTGGTTTGGAGGGATGAGTGCTGTGGAAAACACGGACCAACCTAGGAGCATGGACATCAGATGAATTCACCCAGCTTCTCTCCTCTGGGCCATAACCGCACCAATCGACCAGGTACTGGAGACGTCCATACCGGCAACGGGAGTCCAGAATCTTGTTGATCTCAAATTCCACGCCCCGCTGAGTTCGGATCTTGGGACCTGCTGGAAGAGTATTCTGAAAGCGGTTTAGAACTAAAGGTCTGAGGAGAGAAATGTGAAAGGCATTAGGTATACGAAGTGAAGATGGTAATTTCAACTTGTAAGCCACTGGGTTGATGACACTCTCAATAGGGTAAGGACCAATGAAGCGTGGTGCAAACTTCATGGAAGGAACCCTGAGACGAAGGTTGCGGGTTGATAACCAAACTTGATCCCCAGGTTTCAAATAGGGAACCGCACGTCTCTTGCGGTCGGCAAAGATCTTATATCGACTGGAGGCTTTTTTGAGGGAAACGTGAATCTTTTTCCAAATGGTTGAAAACTGAGTTAGTGCAGAAGTGGCAGCTGGAACATCCATATGAGGAAGCTCTTGGAATTCAGGTACACGGGGATGTTGCCCATAAACTGCAAAGAATGGTGTCGTATCAGTGGCAGTATGATATCGAAAGTTATGGGCAAACTCGGCCCACGGGAGCAGATTGAACCAATCATCCTGGGAAGATGACACATATAACCTTAAAAAAGTCTCAAGTTCTTGATTGACTCTCTCTGTCTGCCCATTCGTCTGAGGATGGTATGATGACGAGAATTTCAATTTTACCTGCATGGCAGAACAGAGGGCCCTCCAAAACCTCGCTACAAACTGTACCCCCCGATCAGATATTATTTCAGAGGGTAAACCATGTAAGCGGAAAATCTCCTGTATGAAGATTTGGGCAAGTTTCGGGGCAGAAGGGAGACCCTGGAGGGGAACGAAATGAGCCATCTTGGTGAATCTGTCCACTACAACCCAAATGGTATTATGTCCCTGAGAAGATGGAAGGTCAGTGATAAAATCCATGGACAGATGAGACCAAGGACGACTAGGGACAGACAAGGGTTGTAACTGACCTGCTGGTGACTGACGAGGAGTCTTGTGCTGCACACATTTAGGACAGGATGCCACGAAATCCTGGATGTCCATTTTCATCTTTGGCCACCAATATGATGCGGAAAGGAACTTGAATGTCTTCAGGACACCAGGATGACCAGTGAACTTGGACTGATGGGCCCAAGATAGCAACTTGGGACGGAGCTCTGAGGAAACAAAAGTCTTACCAGGAGGAGGAGCTGGGGAGACTTGAGAGGCAGCGAAAACCACGGGACTCAGGATGGAATGTGGCACAGAGTCAGATGTTCCTTCTTCAGATTCCATGGATCGGGATAATGCATCGGCTTTCACATTCTGTGAACCTGGGCGGAAATGAAGCTTAAAATTAAAACGTGAGAAAAACATAGCCCACCTGGACTGGCGAGGGTTAAGGCACTGGGCTGCTTTTAAATAAAGCAAGTTCTTATGATCCGTGAAGATGTTAAACGGATGTTTGGCCCCTTCTAGGAGATATCTCCATTCCTCGAGAGCCAGCTTGATTGCCAGTAACTCTTGATCTCCCACGGAGTAGTTAGCTTCTGCAGGAAGAAACTTGCGAGAATAAAATCCACACGGGTGGACTTTCCCATCAGATCCCTTCTGGGAGAGAACAGCACCTACCCCAACTGTAGAGGCGTCTACCTCCAACTCGAATGGTCTGTCGACATCTGGCTGTGACAGCACTGGAGCAGACATAAAGGCTAGCTTGATTTTCCGGAAGGCTGCCAAGGCTTCTTCTGACCAGTTGGAATGATCTGCCCCTTTCCGAGTCAGGTTGGTAATAGGAGCGATGAGAGTGGAGAATCCTCGAATAAATTTTCTATAGTAGTTGGCGAAACCCAGGAACCGCTGGATAGCTTTGAGGGAAGTTGGAATGGACCAGTTGGCAATGGCTTCCAATTTCGTCGGGTCCATCTGAAGATCCGATCCGGAGATTATATAACCCAGAAAGGGTATAGAGGGAACTTCAAAGGTGCATTTAGATAGTTTCCCGTAGAGACGATTCTCACGAAGACGTCGGAGAACTTCACAGACTTGTAGGCGATGAGATGGAAGGTCTTGAGAAAAGATAAGAATATCATCTAGGTAGACAACGAGGTATTTATACAGCAGATCTCGAAAAATTTCATTCACAAAGTGTTGGAATACCGCTGGAGCATTACTCAACCCAAATGGCATTACCAGGTATTCATAATGGCCATCTCGAGTGTTGAAAGCTGTTTTCCACTCGTCACCACTCCGGATTCTGATGAGATTATAGGCACCGCGGAGATCTAACTTGGTGAAAATGCGGGCCCCCTTAACTCTATCAAAAAGTTCGGTAATGAGTGGTAAAGGATAACTATTCTTGATGGTAATGTCATTGAGACCCCGATAGTCAATGCATGGACGCAGTCCTCCATCCTTCTTTTTGACAAAGAAGAAACCTGCACCAGCGGGTGATGATGACGGACGGATGAATCCTTTCTGGAGATTCTCTCTGATGTAATTACTCATCGCCTCTGTTTCAGGAACAGATAAAGGGTAGGTGCGCCCCCTAGGTGGCTTCTTGCCAGGAAGGAGATCGATGGGACAATCCCATTCCCTATGGGGCGGCAGAATATCAGCAGCCTTTTCGCAGAAGACGTCTGCGAAGTCTTGATAAACTGCTGGAAGACTTAGCTGTGACTTTACTTCGGTTGATTTAATGGGACACACTTGGGCTAAGCAGGATTGGTGACAATGTGAACCCCATGGAGGTAAGCTGCAACGTTGTCCAGTTGAACTGTGGGTTATGTAGCTGGAGCCAAGGCATGCCCAAGACAATCTCCTGGGTAGCCTGAGGGATGACCAGGAACTTGATCAGTTCTGAATGAAGAAATCCAACTCCCAGAACCACTGGGGTAGTTTGATGTGAAATGTTCCCCTTAGAGATTCTACTACCATCCACAGCAGTAATGTATACAGGACAAGAAAGTTCACAGGTAGACAGACGAAATTTATTTACGGCAGCTTGGGTGATAAAATTTCCTGCAGCACCGCAGTCCACTAATGCTGACGCAGACTGGAGCCCAACGGAGGTTTCTAGCGTCACTGGAAGAATGAGGTCTTGTTGGGAAGGAGCTTGACTGAGAGATCCTAACTTGACTCCTCCCTTACAAGTCAGGATCTGGCGTTTCCCGAACGCATCGTGCAGGAGTTAATTTGATGACCCGCAGCAGCACAGTACAGGCAGAGCCTCTCCCGTATTCTTCTTGCCCGCTCTTCAGGAGATAGGCGGGACCTATTAATCTGCATAGGCTCGTCAGAAGAGGGAGACTGGAACTGTACAGGAGGTATGTACCTTGGTCTGCGAGACTCACTCCGAGCGCGTTCATTATTGCGTTCGCGGATGCGAGAGTCCAGCTTAATACATAGGGAGATCAAATCAGGCAGTTGAACAGGAATGTCACGGGTTGTCAATTCGTCCTTGATCCGATCCGAAAGTCCGTGCCAGAAGGCTGCTACCAGAGCTTGGTTGTTCCACTGGATCTCTGCAGCCAACGTCTGGAACTGGATGACATATTGTCCCATGCTTTGGTTACCTTGACGAAGTTGGATCAGGTCTGCCGAAGCTGATGTTGCTCGACCAGGTTCGTCAAAGATCCGTCTAAAGGTTGACACGAAGTCTGAGTAGTTGTTGATCAGAGGGTCAGCACGTTCCCACAGAGGAGACACCCAACTCAGAGCAGAACCAGAGAGTAAGGAAATGATGTAGGCAACCTTGGACCTTGGTGTGGGAAAGTTATGTGGCAATAACTCAAACTGTATTTCACACTGATTGAGAAAGCCGCGACATAGTTTAGGACTGCCATCATATTTGCTCGGCACGGGCAGGTGCAGGCGTGATACTGGAACTGATGCAGCCGACGTAGAAGAATTTACAGCACTGGCAGGTGCTGGAGTAACTGGAACAGTAGGTGAAAGTACACTGGGCAGGGATTGCTGCAGTGTATCCAATCGGGAGGACATCCCTTGTAGAAAGTGAAGCATCTGCTGCTGCGCAACCTCTTGACCATCCAGACGGGAGACCAGATCTTGCAAGGCCTCTGACCCCACACTCCGTCCACCATCCGAGTCCATCGATCCTGGACTTACTGTCAGATTGTGTTCGGTCTGTGTCCCCGGAGGGGGCGCTAGTGGGTCAGTGGAGGTGGAAGGAAGGAAACGAGGAGGTTGAATAACGTTCCTGCGCATGAGCGCAAAGGTATTTTTATTAGGCAGATGTATAACAGTTATTGCAGCAGAAATAATAATAACAGGTGAAAAAAGTCAATCACTCAGTAATGAATCTGAAAGTCTATGGCAAATGAATGATAAATGAATTTGAGAAATAATATCCAGAATATAAATCAGAAGAGCAGAATGTCTTATGGAATGGTTCTGGCTTGGAAACCAGTGCAGGGTTAAAACGGGAAACTAGGCAGTAGATGATATGGCAAACCTGAGCATAAGCAGGAGACCGACTCACAGTGCAGGTGATGGGCACTGGCAGCAGCAAGCTGTGTCACAGGTGGAGGAAATGAACGCACCTGGAGTTTGTCTTCAACTGCAGGCTGAAGCACACAAGGTGGTGATGAGTGTGAAGCCTTATGCAGGTTGCAGGTATTGCTGAGCCTTGAAGTTCCACGGGAGAATGCAGAGTAACCAGGAGTATAATGTTCTTAGCAGAGAACCAGGAACTCAGGAGAGACAGGAACCGATCCTTTCATGTAGGTCGCAGATAGACACAAAGTCCAGGATGCCTGTGAGCTGTACCTGTAGCCTCCTATATACCCCATGGTACGCAGGGATTGGATGAGTGCAGGAAAGGTGGGTGCGGCCACGCACCGGATTGGCCGCAGCATACTGGCTATTGCAGACTGTCATGGCGGCGCCCACGCCGCGGCCCAGCGGGGACGCGGCGCGCTACACGCCTGCTGTCTCAGCAGTGCCCCCAGGATCCAGATGATGACCCATGGCAGGGGCATAGGCGACCGGTGACCGCAGGGAGCCAGGACGGAGTCCGCAGCGGCGGACGGATGTCAGCCTGGTAAGTCGATTCCTGACATACTATTTACACACAACATGTATAATGAATGTTTGTATCAGCCAGGATTAACCACTGGGACATTTAGAGTCACTGGGAATTATGGCCCTCATTCCAAGTTGTTCACTCTGTAATTTTCTTTGCATCGCAGCGATTTTCCGCTAATTGCGCATGCGCAATGTTCGCACTGCGACTGCGCCAAGTAAATTTGCTATGCAGTTAGGAATTTTACTCACGGCATTACGAGGTTTTTTCTTCGTTCTGGTGATCGTAATGTGATTGACAGGAAGTGGGTGTTTCTGGGCGGAAACTGGCCGTTTTATGGGTGTGTGTGAAAAAACGCTGCCGTTTCTGGGAAAAACGCGGGAGTGTCTGAAGAAACGGGGGAGTGGCTGGGCGAACGCTGGGTGTGTTTGTGACGTCAAACCAGGAACGAAACTGACTGAACTGATCGCAGTGGCAGAGTAAGTCTCGAGCTACTCAGAAACTGCTAAGAACTGTCTATTCGCAAATCTGCTAATCTTTCGTTCGCAATTTTACTATGCTAAGATTCACTCCCAGTAGGCGGCGGCTTAGCGTGTGCAAAGCTGCTAAAAGCAGCTTGCGAGCGAACAACTCGGAATGACCACCTATGTGCGCAAGTGCGCCTACGTGTGATACCAGCTCATTTCCACCCCAGTCACGGCCCGGGGAACTGCTCTTACAAAGTCTGTAAGCAAGACTCTGGGCCTGCGGGTACGCCTGCAAATGTACCTGGTGAAGACAGGGAGAACGCCAAATGCAAATCTTCCTGCTGCCAATCTCTAAGCGCCTATTCCACCTATTCTCTTATAATACAGCTCATCCTAGCCTCACGTGTGTCTTATATGAATCCAGAGAGTGAGGGGACATTGGGGCTGTCTGCATTTCATGGGTCGTAATTATACTGTTTATATGTATCCTTTACCTAACGGTCTTGTCACCCCGGAGTGCTTTCTCTCCTGATCTAGGACACCCAGAAATCATATTTAGGGGCTTATATATGAAAATAAATTCCCCAAATATTATGCAGAAATTATCACCCTTCCTGTCAGGGCTGTTGAGAGCTGAACGGAACCCGAGTAGTAGTACTGAAGTGGGCGTTTCCAGATTTGGAAGGTGGGGCCACGCCTACTCCCAAAAAAATTGATTGTCCCACCCAACAAGTCCGGGTAATCATTACAACACCCCCCCCCCCTCCCCCTCTTGGCACCACTGCTTCCTGCCTCATATAAATATATTATCCAATCTAGTTTTTGCATGCGCCCACAAATTAATCCTTCCTGCATTCAGCAAGAGGGTGCCCCTATATGTCCGGCTCACCCGATTTCCAGTTGCTACATTTTTTACACCCCGCAGATGCCGTCGGTTTGGCGTGTAGCTCTGTGGCTGTTACACACAAGACCTTTCACTCAAAAATAGCCGCCTGATGGCACAAAACACCATCACAGTTGGGTGGTCTTCAGTATGCCGGCGGTCGGGCTCCCGGCGACCAGCATACCGGCGCCGGGAGCCCGACAGCCGGCATACTGACACTTATTCTCCCTCGTGGGGGTCCACGACCCCCCTGGAGGGAGAATAAAATAGTGTGCGTAGCGCTCCACCGTGCCCGTAGCGTGGCGAGCGCAGCGAGCCCGCAAGGGGCTCATTTGCGCTCGCCACACTGTCGGTAAGCCGACGGTCGGGCTCCCGGCGCCGGTATGCTGGTCGCCGGGAGCCCGACCGCCGGCATATCGTAGTGAACCCTCACAGTTTGACACTTGGTTTATGACCTTTTCCTGCATTGACTGACAGTCATTTCCTGCATGTCTGGTATTACTGGAAGACAGGTTCCACTGGTGCAATTCTTATATTCTTATATTTCAGCTATGCTGATAAATCGTATTGCATATTGTGTGCTGGTCCTTGTCATTTCCCAGCCACGGTGACTGGTGTAGGAGTAAACTCTCATGATAGGAGAAGGGCTGTTAAGTGACTCCTTATAGACTCTGGTGGTCATTCCGAGTTGATCGCTCGCTAGCAGTTTTTTTTAGCAGCCGTGCAAACGCTATGCCGCCGCCCACTGAGAGTGTATTTTAGCTTAGCAGAAGTGTGAACGAAAGGATCGCAGAGCGGCTACAAAATAATTTTGTGTAGTTTCAGAGTAGCTTCAGACCTACTCAGCGCTTGCGATCACTTCAGTCTGTTCAGTTCCGGATTTGACGTCACAAATACGCCCTGCGTCCGCCCAGCCATGCCTGCGTTTTTCCTGGCACGCCTGCGTTTTTACGAACACTCCCTGAAAACGGTCAGCTGACACCCAGAAACGCCCACTTCATGTCAATCACTCTGCGGCCAGTAGTGTGACTGAAAAGCTTCGCTAGACCTTGTGTGAAACTACATCATTCGATTTTTAGCAAGATCGCTGCACAGTGACCGAAAGCAGCTAGCGAACAACTCAGAATGACCACCCCTGGGCCTAATTCAGACCTGATCGCTCACAAAAAATAAGATTTTACTTACCGGTAAATCTATTTCTCGTAGTCCGTAGTGGATGCTGGGGACTCCGTAAGGACCATGGGGATAGACGGGCTCCGCAGGAGACATGGCACTTTAAGAAAGAATTTAGGTTCTGCTGTGCACTGGCTCCTCCCTCTATGCCCCTCCTCCAGACCTCAGTTAGAGAAACTGTGCCCAGAAGAGCTGACAGTACAAGGAAAGGATTTTGGTAATCCAGGGCAAGATTCATACCAGCCACACCAATCACACCGTATAACATGTGTATAACAACCAGTTAACAGTATGACAAATAACAGAGCATCAGGTCCAACCCTGATGCAACCATAACTTAACCCTTATTGAAGCAATAACTATATACAAGTATTGCAGACAATCCGCACTTGGGATGGGCGCCCAGCATCCACTACGGACTACGAGAAATAGATTTACCGGTAAGTAAAATCTTATTTTCTCTAACGTCCTAGTGGATGCTGGGGACTCCGTAAGGACCATGGGGATTATACCAAAGCTCCCAAACGGGCGGGAGAGTGCGGATGACTCTGCAGCACCGATTGAGCAAACACAAGGTCCTCCTCAGCCAGGGTATCAAACTTGTAGAACTTTGCAAAAGTGTTTGAACCTGACCAAGTAGCCGCTCGGCAAAGCTGTAATGCCGAGACCCCTCGGGCAGCCGCCCAAGAAGAGCCCACCTTCCTAGTGGAATGGGCCTTAACTGATTTTGGCAGCGGCAAACCAGCCGCAGAATGAGCCTGCTGAATCGTGTTACAGATCCAGCGAGCAATAGTTTGCTTTGAGCAGGAGCACCCAGCTTGTTGGAAGCATACAGGATAAACAAAGATTCTGTTTTCCTGACCCTAGCCGTTCTGGCTACATAAACCTTCAAAGCCCTGACCACATCCAGAGACTCGGAATCCTCCAAGTCAGTAGTAGCCACAGGCACCACAATAGGTTGGTTCATATGAAAGGATGAAACCACTTTCGGCAGAAATTGTGGACGTGTCCGCAATTCTGCTCTATCCGCATGGAAAACCAGATAGGGGCTTTTATGTGACAAAGCCGCCAACTCTGACACACGCCTAGCCGAAGCCAAGGCTAATAGCATGACCACCTTCCACGTGAGATATTTCAACTCCACCGTTTTGAGTGGTTCAAACCAGTGTGATTTCAGGAAACTCAACACCACGTTAAGATCACAAGGTGCCACTGGAGGCACAAAAGGGGGCTGAATATGCAGCACTCCCTTTACAAACGTCTGAACTTCAGGCAGAGAAGCCAGTTCATTTTGAAAGAAAATGGATAGGGCCGAAATCTGGACCTTAATGCCGATTTCAGGTATCGGTGAGGGGGCATCTCCTCGAATTCCAGCATGTATCCCTGAGACACAATCTCTATTGCCCAGGGATCCAACTGGGAGTGAACCCACTTGTGGTTAAAATTTCGAAGACGTGCCCCCACCGGGCCTAGCTCCGCTTGTGGAGCCCCAGCGTCATGCGGTGGATTTTGTAGAGGCCGGGGAGGACTTCTGTTCCTGGGAACTAGCTGTGTTGTGCAGCTTCTTTCCTCTGCCCCTGCCTCTGGCAAGAAAGGACGCACCTCGGACTTTCTTGTGTTTCTGTGATCAAAAGGACTGCATTTGATAATGCGGTGCTCTCTTAGGCTGTGAGGGAATAAAAGGCAAGACATTTGACTTTCCAGCAGTAGCTGTGGAGACCAGGTCCGAGAGACCCTCCCCAAACAATTCCTCACCCTTGTAAGGTAAAACCTCCATATGCCTTTTTGAGTCGGCATCACCTGTCCATTGCCGAGTCCACAGGACCCTTCTGGCAGAAATTGACATAGAATTTATTCTAGAACCCAGTAGACTAATGTCTCTTTGAGCATCTCTCATATAAAGGACAGCGTCTTTAATATGCCCCAGGGTCAATAAAACAGTATCCTTATCTAGGGTATCAATCTCCTCTGATAAGGTATCAGTCCATGCACTACAGCACTACAGACCCAGGCCGATGCGATTGCCGGTCTGAGCAAGGTACCTGAATGTATATAAATGGACTTCAGGGTACCCTCCTGTTTGCGATCCGCAGCATCCTTGAGGGTAGCCGTATCCTGGGACGGCAGGGCTACCTTTTTGGATAAGCGTGTTAAAGCCTTGTCCACCCTAGGGGAGGATTCCCAGCGTAACCTGTCCGTTGGCGGGAAAGGATACGCCATAAGAATCCGTTTGGAAATCTGCATTTTTTTATCTGGAGATTCCCAACTTTTTCACACAACTCATTCAGTTCGTGTGAGGGGGGAAAGGTTACCTCAGGCTTCTTTCCCTTATACATATACACCCTCGTGTCAGGGACAGGGGTTTCCTCTGTGATGTGCAAAACATCTTTAATTGCTATAATCATATATCGGAGTGATTTAGCCAACTTTGGCTGTAACTTTGCATCATCTTCACCGACACTGGAGTCAGAATCCATGTCGGTATCTGTGTCAACAATTTGGGATAGTGGACGCTTCTGAGACCCTGACGGCCTCTGCGATATAGGATCAGGCACGGGTTGGGACCCTGACTGACCTGAGGCTTCAGCTTTATCTAACCTTTTATGCAAGGAATTATCATTATCATTTAAAACATTCCACATATCCATCCAATCAGGTGTCGGCGCCGTCGGCGGAGACACCACATTCTCTTGCTCCCGCTCTGCTTCCACATAGCCTTCCTCATCAGACATGTCGACAAGGGTACCTACACACCACACACACAGGGAATGCTCTTTTTGAAGACAGTTCCCCCACAAGGCCCTTTGGAGAGACAGAGAGAGAGTATGCCAGCACACATCCCAGCGCTATAAACCCAGGAATAACACAGTAACTTAATGTTAACCCAGTAGCTGCTGTTTATAATATGTTTTTGCGCCTAATTTATGTGCCCCCCCCCCCCCTCTTTTTACCCTCTTCTACCGTGAATCTGCAGGGGAGAGCCTGGGGAGCTTCCTCTCAGCGGAGCTGTGGAGAAAAAATGGTGCTGGTGAGTGCTGAGGAAGAAGCCCCACCCCCTCGACGGCGGGCTTCTGTCCCACTTAAATATGCATTTTCTTGGCGGGGGCTCATACATATATACAGTGCCCAACTGTATATATGTTTACTTTTGCCAAAAAGAGGATCCAAATGCTGCCCAGGGCGCTTCCCCCCCCCCCCCCCCCCCTGCTCCCTGCACCCTTACAGTGACCGGAGTATGTGAGGTGTGTGTGGGAGCAATGGCGCACAGCTGCAGTGCTGTGCGTTACCTCAGTGAAGAACGGAGTCTTCTGCCGCCGATTTTGAAGTCTTCTTGCTTCTCAAACTCACCCGGCTTCTGTCTTCCGGCTCTGCGAGGGGGACGGCGGCGCGGCTCTGGGATTGGACGGCGAGGGTGAGATCCTGCGTACGATCCCTCTGGAGCTAATGGTGTCCAGTAGCCTAAGAAGCAGGACCTAGCTTCAGAGAGTAGGGCTGCTACTCTCCCCTCTGGGAGATGCAGGGAGTCTGTTGCCAGCAGAGCTCCCTGAAAATAAAAAACCTAACAAAATACTTTCTCTCAGCAAACTCAGGAGAGCTCACTGAAAAGCACCCAGCTCGTCCGGGCACAGTATCAAACTGAGGTCTGGAGGAGGGGCATAGAGGGAGGAGCTAGTGCACACCAGAACCTAAATTCTTTCTTAAAGTGCCCATGTCTCCTGCGGAGCCCGTCTATCCCCATGGTCCTAACGGAGTCCCCAGCATCCACTAGGACGTTAGAGAAAGTTATTTGCAGATAGTCGCCGCCTACAGGGGGAGTGTATTTTTGCTTTGCAAGTGTGCGATCGCATGTGCAGCCGAGCAGTACAAAAAGATCTTTTGCAGTTTCTGAGTAGCCCAGGACTTACTCAGCCGCTGAGATCACTTCAGCCTGTCCAGGGCCGGAATTGACGTCAGACACCCGCCTTGCAAACGCTTGGACACGTCTGCGTTTTTCCAAACACTCCCAGAAAACGGTCAGTTGCCACCCACAAACGCCTTCTTCCTGTCAATCTCCTTGTGATCGGCTGTGCGAATGGATTCTTCGTAAAACCCATCGCTCAGCAACGATCCGCTTTGTACCCGAGCAACGCGCCTGCGCACTGCGGTGCATATGCATGCGCAGTTCTGACCTGATCGCAGCGCAGCGAAAAAACCTAGCGTGCGATCAGGTCTGAATCACCCTTTCTGTCATCGCCGTGTCCTAGTTGCCACTGGAGAGGCAGAAAGCACATACGTCATAGAGGGCCTGGAATACAGACTGTGGCCCTATTCTGCTTCCAGGAATGCAAGCACGATATCAGTCTGCCTCTAATGTTACTATCTGCTACAATGTCTGTACTGGCAACTTTATGTAGCTAATTGCTGAATAGTGGAAGTACACAGCATAGTGCTCTGGATTGTATGGAACTACAAGTCTCAGAATGTCCTGCTATCCACAACAGCTGAAAAGCCACTGTTTGCTGGCCTCTACCCTATATGGCAGGGCTGGCCAAACCGGTCCTCGAGATCTACCAACAGTTCATGTTTTCCAGGCCTCCTGGAGATCGTCAGTTAGGAATGAATGCAGCACATCTTAATTAGTAATGACTACACCTGTGCACCAGATAGGTGGTCTGGAAAATGTGAACTGTTGGTAGATCTCGAGGACCGGTTTGGCCAGCCCTGCTATATGGTTTATGGACGCAGGTCTATATCGTAATACAGAATCATTCTCGTCCCTTATACAGGCTGCTGATATCATTATATGAGTTGTATGCACTTTAAAAGACAATGGGGGAGATTTATCAATGCTTGGAGAGAGGTATAGGAGAGAAGATAAAGTAGCAACCAATCAGCTCCTGATATTTTTTAAACACAGCCTGTAAGTGACAGTTAGGAACTGATTGGTTGGTACTTTTTTCTTCTTCTACTTTATCTCTCTCCAAGGTTTCCTACATGTCCCCTAATGATTGCACTTTCAGAAAACATTTTCTACTGATCAGACAAAATGAAATATAACAAGAAAAGCTCAAATATTTCACTAGGTCATGTGGATAATTATATAGAGTCTGTATTTTAAATGGCATTTGCGCAATGGCGGACAACCTACCTTTATCTAATACGGGTCCAAAAATTGCCAGATTGTCATTAACGGTCGTGCAGTTCCACCTCCGCCCCCGGAATTGGTGCTGGCACTCTTGGATGCCTATTTTGACTCCCTCCGCCACACTGGGCATGATCTCCATGTAATTCCGGCAGAACCGCATCTGCTTTGCCACAAGTCCTGGGATGGTGCCGCACGGAATGGGTTGCGTCCCCAAGGACGAGTATTGCTGGCCAATTGCTAACGACCTAAAATAAAAAAATATATATTGTTATTCTCATTCGTATTGGTTCAGTCTACAGAGAATTGTACTTCATTGCATATAGGCCCTCATTCCGAGTTGTTCGCTCGCAAGCTGCTTTTAGCAGCATTGCACACGCTAAGCCGCCGCCTACTGGGAGTGAATCTTAGCATCTTAAAATTGCGAACGAAAGATTCGCAATATTGCGATAAGACATCTCTGTGCAGTTTCTGAGTAGCTCGAGACTTACTCTGCCAGTGCGATCAGTTCAGTGCTTGTCGTTCCTGGTTTGACGTCACAAACATACCCAGCGTTCGCCCAGACACTCCTCCGTTTCTCCAGCCACTCCCGCGTTTTTCCCAGAAACGGTAGCGTTTTTTCCCACACGCCCCTAAAACGGCCTGTTTCCGCCCAGAAACACCCACTTCCTGTCAATCACATTACGATCACCAGAACGATGAAAAAACCGTGAGTAATATTCCTAACTGCATAGCAAATTTACTTGGCGCAGTCGCAGTGCGAACATTGCGCATGCGCATTAAGCGGAAAATCGCTGCGATGCGAAGAAAATTACCGAGCGAACAACTCGGAATGACCACCATAGGCTTCTAGTACACGATACGCTGCATCACACAGGGCCGTTTCTTGGGGCAGGCGAGCAGTGCAACCGCACTGGGCGCCCGCCGCGGCACTAACTGTGGCTCCCTGCTTCCCCCTCCTATTTCTACCCGAGTAACCCGCTCGGGGGTCGGAGTTTCACGGAATGACGTGGTTGCGTCACGACGCAACCCCGTCACTCCGCGAAACGCCCCCCCCCCCTCTCCCCCCCAGCGGAGTACAGAGGGGGATCCAAGTTAGGAAGAGGGAAAGGCCGGCGCGAGGAGCGACTGGTGAGGCGGGCCGAAGAGCGGTAATCGCCTCTGTAAGTATTCTCTCTCTCTCAATGTGTAAAATGGGGACACCTGCCGTAATGTGTGAAATGGGGACTCTTGCCTGCCGTAGTGTGGGGATTTAATGTATCAAGGGCATTGCGGTGTGTGGCATAATATGGTGCAGGGGGCATTACTGTGTGGGGCTTAATATGGTAGAATTTTTTTTTCCCTGTGGTTGTCGTGATCTGTTGGAGCAGGGTCAAACACTGGATTGTGAGGTAGTCTTTTCAGATGAGGCCATGCCCATTTAAATGAGGCCACACCCATTTAGATGAGGCCACACACCCTTTTCGGGTGCGCGCACAAGTTTTTTTTTATCTAGGTGTGGGGGGGGGACATTTTTTTATGTCATGGGGGGGGGGGGCGCATTTTTAAATCTCGCACTGGGAGCCAAATTGGCTAGAAACAGCCCTGGCATCACGTAAGGACATAGTCACTGTGCTGGATTATATCATTCATGTGCACATTCAAGTGATGTGCAAAAGTTACTTGGCATTAAAGGATCTCTCCGTCTGGGCTGGCGCTGGATTGCCTAGGGCATCAATCAGGTGCATACACTCGAGTGGTAGAATTGAGACCCCAGAGGATCCCTTTATTGGGAGAACTAGTGTACTGTAGCCACAATTGCAGATTTCCCATGAATCTCAGTACTCCTGGGAGTGTAGAGAAGTCTCCTGATTCTCCCCAGTAAAGTAGGTGGTCCGGGAACTCGATGATGCAATTACATCATTGTGGCATTTTATGGTAAAACCACAACCGTGAAATGATCTCATACAAAGGTATGTATTGCACAAATTGCAGAACTAGATGAATCTCAAATTGCATCCAGCTCTGGAAGGGTGACATAGGCACAAGGAGCATGGGCGCTGAGAGCGTGGTGAGGCGGGTACAGATTACCCGAGCCCTGGCTGTTTGGGGGCCCTGGCAGGGGTTTGAGTTTGCTGGGGAGGTGGACCAATACCACCTTGTTGGAGCATGCTGCCTCTTCTTGACAGTGCAAACTTTAGCATCTCTGCAGAACTGGGTGCAGCCACGCCCCCACCGCTGACCACGCCCACACCCGGGCACCAGGGCTGGACCAGGAGAGATCAATGACATATGCCCCTGGTTTATGCCAGATGTCGGTGACAATGATTGCAGTAAACAATTCATACACACTCTAGTATTATTATAACGTACCATGGCCCTCATTCCGAGTCGTTCGCTCGGTATTTTTCATCGCATCGCAGTGAAATTCCGCTTAGTGCGCATGCGCAATATTCGCACTGCGACTGCGCCAAGTATCTTTGCTATGAAGAAAGTATTTTTACTCACGGCTTTTTCATCGCTCCGGCGATCGTAATGTGATTGACAGGAAATGGGTGTTACTGGGCGGAAACACGGCGTTTTATGGGCGTGTGGCTGAAAACGCTACCGTTTCCGGAAAAAACGCAGGAGTGGCCGGAGAAACGGGGGAGTGGTTGGGCGAACGCTGGGTGTGTTTGTGACGTCAAACCAGGAACGAAAAGCACTGAACTGATCGCACAGGCAGAGTAAGTCTGAAGCTACTCTAAAACTGCTAAGTAGTTTGTGATCGCAATATTGCGAATACATCGGTCGCAATTTTAAGATGCTAAGATACACTCCCAGTAGGCGGCGGCTTAGCGTGAGCAACTCTGCTAAAATCGCCTTGCGAGCGAACAACTCGGAATGAGGGCCCATATACTTAAAGTTTGTGCCTGGACAGTGGACAGTGTTATTAATAAATATTAAGTCACATTTACAATACAACTAAATACAGATGCAAATACAAAATAAAACTACTAATAAAGTTCAGTGAAATATAAACTACCTTTGTTTTCTCCTTTTACATATTACAAGGGAATAATACCGCCGACCGATTGCAAATATCAATTCAATAATACATCAGCCACACAAATTCTAATAACAGTAACAGTGTATCAAGACGCACTCAGCAAAAGCTAGACACATCAGTGACCGTCGTTGTCGTCATCAGCGCATATTTTGCACCAGTGTTGGAGCATCCACACGTTATATCCCATCTTGTGGTACGCCTTTGCGTGAATATGCCCCGTACTCCGACAACGCATGCACATCTCCCGATCCGCCTCTCTAAATGCACCAGGTTGAATTCTGCACACGGATTGAATCCTGGGGATTTTTCTGCACATCAGCCACATTACGATAATGAGCATTCTATGCAAAAAGAGCCGCGTGCGTTAACTCTAAATGCAGCTGCAGCTCTCTGTAACCCAGCGATCCTACAGCTGCGTCACGCCGGTGGTTTATTCTCCCTGGATTCAGCTGCCAAATCACTGTACTCTCTGATATTAATCCACTTTGGATAAACCGTACTCGGGATGGGCCAATTAAATGAAAAGTGCGGGCCACAAGCTGCCGGTGTGGGGGGTCATTTCCCCAGTGTTCTAGGCCACAAACATCACAGATTTCCTTTCCGCAGCCCATACAGGTGCGCAGGAATATTGGGGCTCAACATTCCATACCGTTATTATCGGCACGTTACCTAGAATTGAGACACCCTGCTAAGATTATAGGTTAGTGATGAGAATTTTATGTTGGTGATTTTCTCACTGCAAATGCTGCATCCAGCGTTTTCTTATGAAAGTGACAGCCTGACATACACGGCTGAGTCACATTATTCTGACCACCAGCTAATAGCCAGAGTAACCGCCGTGTGCAGCACGGACAGCAGCTGGACGTGCTGAGCTGTCATGTTAGACACACGTCTGGTAGCCCCCAGGTTCATTCTGACAGTGAGCTGCTCCACTGTAGCGTCTAAGTCGGCCCTCACGCACCTTCGTAGCCGGCGTTCACCTCTCACATCAATGACACGTGGTGCTCCGCAGTTTCCACGTCGGTTATTCACAATGGTGTCATTCGTCCAGTCACGATACACCTTCACCGCAGCAGCACGCGGACAGCTCACAAACTACGCTGTGTCAGATATACTGCCACCCTTGCCCTGTAAGCTGATAATCGTCCCTTTCTGCAACTCGGATAAATCGCCGCTTTAACCCATGACAGCAAAAAGTGATATGTGTGCAGACAGCCTATCACACACCTTATATACCCACCAAGCCAGCGCACACCTTATATACCCACCAAGACAGCGCACACCTTATATACCCACCAAGCCAGCGCACACCTTATACACCCACCAAGCCAGCGCACACCTTATACACCCACCAAGCCAGCACACACCTTATATACCCACCAAGCCAGCGCACACCTTATATACCCACCAAGCCAGCGCACACCTTATACACCCACCAAGCCAGCGCACACCTTATACACCCACCAAGCCAGCGCACACCTTATACACCCACCAAGCCAGCGCACACCTTATACACCCACCAAGCCAGCGCACACCTTATACACCCACCAAGCCAGCGCACACCTTATACACCCACCAAGCCAGCGCACACCTTATATACCCACCAAGCCAGCGCACACCTTATATACCCACCAAGCCAGCACACACCTTATATACCCACCAAGCCAGCGCACACCTTATACACCCACCAAGCCAGCACACACCTTATATACCCACCAAGCCAGCGCACACCTTATATACCCACCAAGCCAGCACACACCTTATATACCCACCAAGCCAGCGCACACCTTATACACCCACCAAGCCAGCGCACACCTTATACACCCACCAAGCCAGCGCACACCTTATACACCCACCAAGCCAGCGCACACCTTATACACCCACCAAGCCAGCACACACCTTATATACCCACCAAGCCAGCGCACACCTTATACACCCACCAAGCCAGCACACACCTTATATACCCACCAAGCCAGCGCACACCTTATACACCCACCAAGCCAGCACACACCTTATATACCCACCAAGCCAGCGCACGACATGTGACTAAGTCATAGGCTACGCGCTGCCAGTCTCACATGTAGGAGGTGGTCATATGTATGACTGCTGAATTGCATGGAACAGTATCTAGATAGAGAATTGCAGTGATGAAAACACTGAGGTGTAATTGCTTATGCGACAGTCCTAAGTTTCCATTCATGAGACAGCAGAAATGTATGACATATTCTTCTGTTTGAGGTTGGCACGCGTGGCAGTGCCTCATGCCACCTAGTAGCTGGAGTTCCTGCTATTTTATGCCCCTTACATGGCTACATAACTACACCTCAGCGTAACGGGAGTCTGCAATCTGCTGTTGTTCTGTTTTTAGCTCGGCGTGACTGACGGAATAATATCACGTCAGTATCCTCTTATAGCTCCCGTCAATCTTGCACCACTACACCAGATAACAAGGTTACTTACAGAGTCAATATATTGTGAACATAAAAAACATTGCCAAGATTCCTGGAAGTCTTTCACAAAGTGCCCCCAGTGTTTCCATTGTGCACCGTCTTCCTCCTGCTTTTATCTGATTGTCCAATGTTTCTCCCATCAGCTGTTGTGCAGCGTGACCTCATCATATATTCAGCTGACTCAGTGATTAAGAGCGCAGCCTAGAAAAAAATTCTATTGACAGGCCTGCTTGTGTCAAGTTATCTTGCTTTCTCTCCATGCTCTGCATACAGAAATTTGTATTTGCTATATAAAAATATTATTATAATGACTTCAGCGTTTAACGGTTCTGCAACTGAATAACTTTAATACCTTCCCCTTGACATGTCCTTACTCCACAAGTTTTCGGTCGTCTCCGTTCTAAAGTACTTGCCTACTGACCCTCTCCATGAGGGAGAAAATGCTCTGTTCCTGGACTTTCCTGGTAATGTATGATTGCCATCACCTGTGGTGAAACACCTTTCTTATCAATTACCTAGCTCACCACAGGTGATGGCAATCATACATTACCAGGAAAGTCCAGGAACAGAGCATTTTCTCCCTCATGGAGAGGGGCAGGTAGGTAAGTATGACTAAAGTCTGACCGGCTCGATGTTTATTTATCTGCTTTTTTTTTACTATGGCTCCAGTTTATCGTTATGGCTCGAACAGGAACATTTTCGGTTGCTGTTTCTCACAGTGACAGCAGATCTTTCTCCCTCCAATTTAGAAATAAGAAAATATTCAGAGCAGCTAAGCAATGCCCAGCTACTCTATAATAGTGTTGGGCATTAGTGATAGTATTACAGATCAGCGGACAGCGCAAAGCATTTCTGCACATTTGTGACCTGCCATTCCCGGATCTCACATAGGCACTGTACTATAACCCCAGACTGAGGCTTCCATAAATAGGTTCAATAAAAAATGTTGAGGAGGTGAAGACAGGCAGCAGTAAGGTGAGGAGCTGGTAAGTGGGATCACAGTAAGATGAGGAGCTGGTAGCAGGGGCCACAGTAAGGTGAGGAGCTGGTAAGAGGGGTGACAGTAAGGTGAGAAGCTGGTAAGAGGGTTGACAGTAAGGTGAGGAGCTAGTGAGAGGGGTGGCAGTAAGGTGAGGAACTGTAAGAGGGGCAGCAGTAAGATGAGGAGCTGGTAAGAGGGACCACAGTAAGATGAGGAGCTGGTAACGGGCCGCAGTAAGGTGAGGAGCTGGTAAGAGGGGTGACAGTAAGGTGAGAAGCTGGTAAGAGGGTTGACAGTAAGGTGAGGAGCTAGTGAGAGGGGTGGCAGTAAGGTGAGGAACTGTAAGAGGGGCAGCAGTAAGATGAGGAGCTGGTAAGAGGGACCACAGTAAGATGAGGAGCTGGTAACGGGCCGCAGTAAGGTGAGGAGCTGGTAAGAGGGGTGGCAGTAAGGTGTGGAGCTGGTAAGAGGGACCACAGTAAGGTGAGGAGCTGTTAAGAGGGGTCACAGTATGGTGAGGAGCTGGAAACGGGCGGCAGTAAGGTGAGGAGCTGGTAAGAGGGGCGGCAGTAAGGTGAGGAGCTGGTAAGAGTGGTCGCAGTAAGGTGAGGAGCTGGTAAGAGTGGTCGCAGTAAGGTGAGGAGCTGGTAAGAGTGGTCGCAGTAAGGTGAGGAGCTGGTAAGAGTGGTCGCAGTAAGGCGAGGAGCTGCTAAGAGGGGTCACAGTAAGTTGAGGAGCTGGAAACATGTGCTGCAGCAAGATGAGGAGCTGGTAATGTGCCACAGTAAGGTGAGGAGCTGGTAATGTGCCACAGTAAGGTGAGGAGCTGGTAATGTGCCACAGTAAGGTGAGGAGCTGGTAATGTGCCACAGTAAGGTGAGGAGCTGGTAATGTGCCACAGTAAGGTGAGGTGCTGGTAAGAGGACCCAGAGTAGGGTGAGGAGCTTGTAACAGGAGCTGTAGTAAGGTGAGGACCTGGCAAAAGGGGCCGCAGTAAGATGAGGAGCTGGTAAGAGGGACCACAGTAAGAGCTGGTAAGACAGGCTGCAATTAGGTGAGCTGGTAAGAGAGGCAGTAGTAAGGTGAGGAGCTGGTAAGACAGGCTGCAATTAGGTGAGCTGGTAAGAGGGGCAGTAGTAAGGTGAGGAGCTGGTAAGACAGGCTGCAATTAGGTGAGCTGGTAAGAGGGGCAGTAGTAAGGTGAGGAGATGGTAAGAGGGGCCGCAGTAAGGTGAGGAACTTGTAAGAGGGGTTGTAGTAAGGTAATGACCTGGTAAGAGGGGCCGCAGTAATATGAGGAGCTGGTAACAACGGCCACAGTAAGATGAGGAGCTAGTAAGAGGGGCTGCAGTAAGTTGAGGAGCTTGTAAGACAGGCTTCAATAAGGTGAGCTGGTAAGAGGGGCAGGATTAAGGTGAGGAGCTGGTAATATGGGCTACAGTAAGGTGAGAAGATAGTAAGAGGGGCTGCAGTAAGGTGAGGAGCTGGTAACAAGGGCAGCAGTAAGGTGAGGAGCTGGTAAGATGGGCAGCAGTAAGGTGAGGAACTGGTAACAAGGGCAGCAGTAAGATGAGGAGCTGGTAAGAGGGGCCGCAGTAATATGAGGAGCTGGTAACAACGGCCACAGTAAGATGAGGAGCTAGTAAGAGGGGCTGCAGTAAGTTGAGGAGCTTGTAAGACAGGCTTCAATAAGGTGAGCTGGTAAGAGGGGCAGGATTAAGGTGAGGAGCTGGTAATATGGGCTACAGTAAGGTGAGAAGATAGTAAGAGGGGCTGCAGTAAGGTGAGGAGCTGGTAACAAGGGCAGCAGTAAGGTGAGGAGCTGGTAAGATGGGCAGCAGTAAGGTGAGGAGCTGGTAACAAGGGCAGCAGTAAGATGAGGAGCTGGTAAGAGGGGCCGCAGTAAGATGAGAAGCTGGTAACAAGGGCAGCAGTAAGGTGAGGAGCTGGTAACAAGGGCAGCAGTAAGATGAGGAGCTGGTAAGAGGGGCCGCAGTAAGATGAGAAGCTGGTAACAAGGGCAGCAGTAAGGTGAGGAGCTGGTAACAAGGGCAGCAGTAAGATGAGGAGCTGGTAACAAGGGCAGCTGTAGGATGAGGAGCTGGTAAGAGGGGCCGCAGTAAGGTGAGAAGCTGGTAAGAGGGGTCGCAGTACAGTGAGGAGCTGGAAACGGGCGACAGTAAGGTGAGCTGGTAAGAGGGGCAGCAGTAAGGCGAGGTGCTGCTAAGAGGGGTTGCAGAAAGGTGAGGAGCTGGAAACAGGAGCCCAGTATGGTGAGGAGCTGGTAACGGGCCACAGTAAGGTGAGGAGCTGGTAAGAGTAGGGTTAGGAGCTTGTAACAGGGGCTGCAGTAAGGTGAGGACCTGGTAAGAGGGGCCGCAGTAAGATGAGGAGCTGGTAACAATGGCCACAGTAAGTTGAGGAGCTGGTAAGACAGGCTTCAATAAGGTAAGCTGGTAAGAGGGGCAGGAGTAAGGTGAGGAGCTGGTAATATGGGCTACAGTAAGGTGAGGAGATAGTAAGAGGGGCTGCAGTAAGGTGAGGAGCTGGTAACAAGGGCAGCAGTAAGGTGAGGAGAACGTAAGAGGGGCAGCGGTAAAGTGAGGAGCTGGTAAGATGGGCTGCAGTAAGGTGAGGAGCTAGTAACACATGCTGCAATAAGGTGAGGAGCTGGTAACAGGGGCCGCAGTAAGCTGAGGAGCTGGTAGTGGGCTGCAGTAAGGTGAGGAGCTGGTAACAGGGGCCGCAGTAAGGTGAGGAGCTGGTAGTGGGCTGCAGTAAGGTGAGGAGCTGGTAAGAGTGGTCGCAGTAAGGCGAGGAGCTGGTAGTGGGCTGCAGTAAGGTGAGGAGCTGGTAAGAGTGGTCGCAGTAATGTGAGGAGCTGGTAAGAGTGGTCGCAGTAACTCGAGGAGCTGTTAAGAGGGGCCGCAGTAAGGTGAGGAGCTGGTAATGGACCACAGTAAGGTGAGGAGCTTGTAACAGTAGCTGCAGTAAGGTGATGACCTGGCAAGAGGGGCCACAGTAAGATGAGGAGCTAGTAAGAGGGGCTGCAGTAAGGTGAGGAGCTGGTAAGAGGGGTCAAAGTACGGTGAGGAGCTGGAAACGGCTGGCAGTAAGGTGAGGAGATGGTAAGAGGAGCCGCAGTAAGGTGAGGAGTTTGTAAGAGTGGTCGCAGTAAGGCGAGGAACTGCTAAGAGGGGCCACAGTAAGATGAGGAGCTAGTAAGAGGGGCCACAGTAAGATGAGGTGCTAGTAAGAGGGGCTGCAGTAAGGTGAGGAGCTGGTAAGACAGGCTTCAGCAAGGTGAGCTGGTAAGAGGAGCAGGAGTAAAGTGCGGAGCTGATAATATTTTCTACAGTAAGGTGAGGAGATAGTAAGAGGGGCTGCAGTAAGGTGAGGAGCTGGTAAGATGGGCAGCAATAAGGTGAAGAGCTGGTAAAAGGGGTTGCAGTAAGGTGAGGAGCTGGTAATATGGGCTACAGTAAGGTGAGGAGATAGTAAGAGGAGCTGCAGTAAGGTGAGGAGCTGGTAACAAGGGCAGCAGTAAGGTGAGGAGAACGTAAGAGGGGCAGCGGTAAAGTGAGGATCTGGTAAGATGGGCTGCAGTAAGGTGAGGAGCTAATAACACATGCTGCAATAAGGTGAGGAGCTGGTAACAGGGGCCACAGTAAGGTGAGGAGCTGGTAGTGGGCTGCAGTAAGGTGAGGAGCTGGTAAGATGGGCTGCAGTAAGGTGAGGAGATAGTAAGAGGGGCTGCAGTAAGGTGAGGAGCTGGTAACGGGCTGCAGTAAGGTGAGGAGCTGGTAATATGGGCTACAGTAAGGTGAGGAGATAGTAAGAGGGGCTGCAGTAAGGTGAGGAGCTGGTAACGGGCTGCAGTAAGGTGAGGAGCTGGTAACGGGCTGCAGTAAGGTGAGGAGCTGGTAATATGGGCTACAGTAAGGTGAGGAGATAGTAAGAGGGGCTGCAGTAAGGTGAGGAGCTGGTAACGGGCTGCAGTAAGGTGAGGAGCTGGTAATATGGGCTACAGTAAGGTGAGGAGATAGTAAGAGGGGCTGCAGTAAGGTGAGGAGCTGGTAACGGGCTGCAGTAAGGTGAGGAGCTGGTAATATGGGCTACAGTAAGGTGAGGAGATAGTGTAAGAGGGGCTGCAGTAAGGTGAGGAGCTGGTAAGAGGGGTGGCAATAAGGTGAAGAGCTGGTAAAAAGGGTTGCAGTAAGGTGAGGAGCTGGTAATATGGGCTACAGTAAGGTGAGGAGATAGTAAGAGGGGCTGCAGTAAGGTTAGGAGCTGGTAAGATGGGCAGCAATAAGGTGAAGAGCTGGTAAAAAGGGTTGCAGTAAGGTGAGGAGCTGGTGATTTGGGCAACAGTAAAGTAAGGAGACGGTAACAGTGTGCAGTACGATGAGGAGCTGGTAACAGGGGCTGCAGTAAGGTAAGGAGCTGGTAACGGGCCGCAGTAAGGTGAGGAGCTGGTAACAGGGGCCGCAGTAAGGTGAGGAGCTGGTAACAGGGGCCGCAGTAAGGTGAGGAGCTGGTAACAGGGGCCACAGTAAGGTAAAGAGCTGTAACCATCGCATTCTGTCATGGTTAGCACATGCTGAGACATCTGATTGGTCACTGTAGGCCAGCACCACATTTATTCCTGTGTAGATACAGAGGGAACTCAGAGTGCATGCTGGGAGTAAGTGAGAGACATCATCTAGATAAATAATTAGAGCTCTGGCACTCCGCCCAGCGACGCACCCAGTGCCACAGTGTACCCCCTGGCACACACCACAGCTAAACGCCTTGTCAGTCTAGTCACATAAAATCATTGTGTTTCCTGGGGTGTGAGCCGGCTGTGCCGCCTGCATTGGAACAACTGGGGGTGACATGGTGATAGCAGGGGGCAGTCACACACCGGAACGGCTGCGGCTCATATCACCGTTTCCACGGATACAATCCACAGACACTCTGCTCCTGAGCCATAACCCAATGACAATATTAGTATGCAGTCACTAAATCGCCATTTAACACGTTGACATCCACAATGACGACAGAAGGTTGACCCGTTGATATGCTTGAAATGCCAACATCATTAATACTGACAACTCTAAAATGCCGGCATCGCAAATGTTGACGCTGTCATAACGTTGACTCTTCCAGGAGGCTTAGGGTTGGCATTAGGGTTAGACAGGAGCGCTCTACCGGGCCACGGTACTGGGAGGGAGGGGGGGGGGGCACCACGGGGAGGTGTGGCCAGACTCCCCCCTATAACAATAGGGTCAACACGACACCCTGCTATATATATTAAACGGCCATCCTGTGGCAGATATTCAACTTAACTCACACTTTAATATATGCAAATAATTATTTCCATTGCGCACTTCTGATTATGTGATCGGTATGCGGATACCTCCCAATGGCACGCCTGTCACATACAACAATAACACTCATTTCCCACTTCAGCAGCCTGACCTCAGTGATACAGCCAGTGACCGGAACGTACACTACAGTCCGCTCTATCTGTACAAATGCAGAAAGCGGAGGAACCTAATTCTGTTTCAGTGGTGCTAATTAGAAATGAACAATCAATGGGGACTGACCTAGGGATTTAATGATCCCTATGGACACCTTGGTTTCTTAAAGAAGATTTCACAGCAACGCCCATACGGAAAGCGCCATAAGGCCAGAGGCAGCCACAGGCCAGGAGGCTGCATTATAGTATCACAGCAGCAGGACCCGGTGCGGCGTTGGTGGTATTGTATACTGAGAAGTGCCCACGCCCGTATGACACAATCCTGGCCAAGTCTAGGTGCAGTGGATTATTTATGTGGTTGGATCTGAGCAGATGCTGCGGAAAATCACTGCAATGATGCCTGTCACAATTACAGCTCCCCCAATATCGCTCCGAGCAGATACTAAAGATAAATCCCTGTGGGATCCGGGAAAGCTGATCAGACTCGGAAAGATTAAATTGTTGGACACTTTTTTTTTTTTTTACATTTCAAAGGCAAGAAAATTGCACAAAAAAAAAAAAGTGCTGAGGGATTTACCGATTGCAGCGACTAATGAGCGGATCCTGCCGACTTAACCCCATGCATATGAAATCAGCGCTGCAAATTATGCGGAAGACGTCGTCACGCGCGCTTCAAAGAACTTCACAGAGGTAGCTTTTTGGAAGTGCGTTTGGGAATAATCAGCAGCGCCAGAGGTCCGTTGCTAAAGTACCCAAAAGCCTGACAGGTCGGTGCACGGGACTGGATTCCCGCGGGTAGGTGTCTGCCCCGACGGGTGACTGATCCTCTCAAACGGAAAAGGTCTCACCTTTAAAACCCAAGATATCTTGAGATTACATGACTCATCTTCATTATATAAAACATTGTGATCTCACGGCGGAGAGTTTCTCTCAGGAAGAGAACAAATTGATTTAATTTTACAGGCTGCAACTTGCTGCATAATTGGAGAAATTTCCATGTCTCTCCAAGACCGGTATGACCCGACCTGAGCTCCTGCTCCCAGCTGTTATATGCCTGTGTGTTCTGTGTCTGTAGTTCCAGATTGCACCGAGGTCATCACAGTGTAGCTATTTATACAGTGTATATATATATATATATATTTATTTCAGCAGTACGTGAAATCCAAACACGTCAGAAGGTGGAGATTGCCCTAATGCAGGAATCAGTGAATGTCCTGCAGCTCCGCTGACGCAGTATTTGGTGGTTATTTGCCTTTGTGATCATTTGTGATAGTGGCTCATTAGTTGTCTGTGTCCATTAGCACTCACATAGAAAAAAGTTATATCAAAAAGATATTTAAATTATTACTGCGCTCATATTCCGCAGCATTTTACAGAGAATACTTGGCCATTCACATCAGTTCCTACCCTAGTGGAGCTTACAATCGGTTGGGTAGGGAATGCCGGCGGACGACGGTCAGAATCTCAACAGGGGGAGGTAATTATACTTACCTTTCCCATATGGCTCCCTAAACCTCCCTCCCCACAGCCTAAACCTAACCCCACTGCAGCCTAACCCTCCCCGGTTGCACCTGAGCCTAACCCCCCTCCGTGCAGCCTAAACCTAACCCCCCCCCCCCCCATGCCGCACCGTAACCCTCCCTCTGCACCTTAAAGCTAATCTCCTCCGATCACATTTCCCATTATCCACAATGGCGTCTACGGTCCAGCCCAATTTAGTAAGTGCTATGTTTTTCACAGTTTGGACGCATTAGCTAGCTCCATCTTCAGAAGGCGAGAGTCGCTGTGACCTTTGATCCCTATCAGCTGCGGGACTGGGTGCATGAGTTACCCGATGGAACAAATACTCAGTTGCTTCCCCACAGCATCTAGGACCGGAGGTATTTCTCAGAAAGATTCCACAATGGTCAGCATCGCCGTGACAGCTTTTTTTACAATGTGCAGTCGCAGCAAGCCTTGTATGGCAAATGTAGCCTGTCAGGGCTGCAACAGGGCTCTAGTGCGTCCTGTGCCGGCTCCGCCACCTCAGTGAATTGAAACTCTGTTCTGCATGAGCTGGACTGGCTCTGCTGTTCTGAGAGCACAGAAGGGGCCTCAGGATGGTGACCCGGCAACATTTGGCTCCTCCTACCACTGTAGTGGCCACACCTATTTATTATTATTAGCCGTTATGTATATAGTGCACACATATTCCGTAGTACCTTATAGAGGATATACCAGTCAGTCACATCAGCCACTTTCCCAGTGGAGCTTACGCTCTATATTCCCTACCACACACACACACATATTACAGAGAGTCAATGGCGGTCCTATAATGGGTTCAGTATGTGTGGTGCACACGTGCCCCTGGGGTATATTGGGGCCACACCGCTTACACATACACTGCTCCCGGCTAGAGAGGCAGGGGCCCTGACAGAGACTGCACATGCGCCCCCCGCAGAGAGTGTATCAGCCATATCAGTCCCTGTCCCAGTGGAGCTGTCAATCAACCTACAGTACCAGTGTGTTTTTGGAGTGTAGGGGGAAACCAGAGCACTGGGAAGAAACCAATGTAAACACAGGGAGAACACACAAACTCCACACCTTCAACAGCAATTTAATTCCTAAAGGCTCAGGTGGCAGCAATGCTTACCACTGTACCAACTATGTCACCAGTGAGATATATTCGATTTGGGTTGCATTTGTACATTATTTTGGATTAATAACTTGGTAAGTGTGTATGTTGCTGTTATTAATCCAATATAAGTGTTCTTATAAACCTGTCATACTGTCTGGTGATCCGCCGGTTCTGCTCTATGATCAGGGTTAGGGAAGGCAAACAACGGCAACTCTACTGAATGGTGAAATCTACCGTTAACATTAACAGCAAAATATTTAATGCAGTCGTTCTTAAAAAGCTACATTAGGTAAATACAAAGAAAAAAGTATAACGTTAGGGTTCCTTTAATGGCACCCTAAAATAAAGCCTTGTAGTCTGTGTGCAGACGGAGATGTTGTCTCTCCATGTTACCATACACATGACACAGACTCAGCATGAATGAAATAAACCATTGTTGGTTGTAAATGGAGAGAAATAAAACAACTCCCAATATAAGACAGTTTACAGAAGGTGTCATATGAAAGGACTTTGTCTAATAAATCCCTTTCCAATCTCCAGGCAATAAACTTCATTCTTTTGTAACAAACTTGAATAATTACCTGGATCTCACCTGTGGAGGGAAGTGTAAGAGACGTCACAAGGCGCTTGATTTCTGCCATAAGGATTAACGACTCTGACACAGAGTCTCAGTTACTAAGGTCCCTCATCAGGAGAACATAACAGTAGTGTAATCTCCTGTAATGTAATGTAGTACTAGCGCTAATACCAGGTTACAGTGTTATGTGTGTCACAGTGTTCTGCTAGGCCAGATTAGGCGTCACATATTTGCCATGAAGTGAGAAGTATGTCGAACTGAGATCCAGTCAGGATCCCGGCAGTCGGAATCCCAACACTGCTTGGAATGTCCACGCCGGCATCCCTACATGAATTGAAATGCCGACGCCAGGATCCCGATCGAGGTCTGCCGGGACACTGCACTGGTAAGCCAAGAGGATGGGGGGTCTAGGTATGCGCTGTGGGGGTGGAAGGTTAGGGTTAGGCTGCGGGAGGGAGAGTTAGGTTTAGGCTACGGGGAGGGAGAGTTAGGGTTAGGCTGCAGGGAGGGAGGGTTAGGGTTAGGATGCGGGAGAGAGAGTTAGGTTTAGGCTGCAGGGAGGGAGGGTTAGGGTTAGGCTGCGGGGAGGGAGGGTTAGGGTTAGGCTGCGGGGAAGGAGAGTTAGGGTTAGGCTGCGGGGAGGGAGAGTTAGGGTTAGGCTGCGGGGAGGGAGAGTTAGGGTTAGGCTGCAGGGAAGGAGGGTTAGGGTTAGGCTGCGGGGAGGGAGGGTTAGGGTTAGGCTGCGGGGAGGGAGAGTTAGGTTTAGGCTGCAGGGAGGGAGGGTTAGGGTTAGGCTGCGGGGAGGGAGAGTTAGGGTTAGGCTGCAGGGAAGGAGGGTTAGGGTTAGGCTGCGGGGAGGGAGAGTTAGGGTTAGGCTGCAGGGAAGGAGGGTTAGGGTTAGGCTGCGGGGAGGGAGGGTTAGGGTTAGGCTGCGGGGAGGGAGAGTTAGGGTTAGGCTGCAGGGAAGGAGGGTTAGGGTTAGGCTGCGGGGAGGGAGGGTTAGGGTTAGGCTGCGGGGAGGGAGAGTTAGGGTTAGGCTGCGGGGAGGGAGAGTTAGGGTTAGGCTGCAGGGAGGGAGGGTTAGGCTGCGGGGAGGGAGAGTTAGGGTTAGGCTGCGGGGAGGGAGAGTTAGGGTTAGGCTGCGGGGAGGGAGGGTTAGGGTTAGGCTGCAGGGAGGGAGAGTTAGGGTTAGGCTGCAGGGAGGTAGGGTTAGGTTTAGGCTGTGGGGGGAGGGATAGGTGCAGGGGCGGAAGGTTAGGGTTAGGCTGCAGGGAAGGAGAGTTAGGGTTAGGCACCACCGGGGAGGGTTATGGTTAGGCAGCGGGGGAAGCAGGGTTAGGTTTAGTCTGTGAGGAGGGGGGGTTAGGGTCAGGCACCATCGGGGAAAGTTAGGCTGTGGGAGGGAGAGTTAGGGTTAGGCACCACCGGGGAGGGTTAGGCTGCGCGGGGGGGGGGGGGGGGGGGGGCAAGGGGATGGGGTCAGGCTGCGGGAAAGGAGGGTTGGGGTTAGGGAGGATAGGGGTAGTGTACTTGTCGAGATTCTGAGCATCGGAATGCAGCTGTCGGTATTTTGGCTGCCGGCATCCCAAGTGCCTGGTTCCCCATACAATCACTATACAGAGCACACGATGGCTGTAGTTTCAGTTTTGTACTTATATGAGTGTACTTTGTTTATTATACGTATTTTGAGCAATATGTTCTTTCAGAAGTGTTACCTATAGCTTATGCTAGATTTGTGCACTAAGGGGTCTATTTACTAAGCCTTGGATGGAGATAAAGTACCAGACAAATAAAATAACATTGTATAATGGTTGAGGTGCGTGTCCGGAACAGCATCCAAAATCTGTTCCCAGTTCTAATGCTTATATCCGGAGACACACTGGGCAGACTTACGTAAAGGGGTCCAGATTTATCAAGCCTTGGAGAGTGATAAATTGCACCGTGAAAAAGTACCAGCCAATCAGCTCCTAACTGTCATGTTACAGGCTGTGTTTGAAAAATGACAGCTAGGAGCTGATTGGCTGATACTTTATCACCATGCAATATATCACTCTCCAAAGCTTGATAAATCTGGGTCAGGGTCTGAGAACATTTGGGTATCCTGATTTTTCTGTATAGTCTCCTCTCCTCCCGCAGATTCCGGCACAGTAAGCGGATCCCACCAGCGCACTGCCATCTCTGACAGC
>NC_086448.1:828200154-828243004 GCF_028390025.1 Pseudophryne corroboree | reverse complement strand
GGATCACTGGTGGGTTCCGTGTATCAGAGGAGACCGTTACTGCAGCCTGCACAGGGGATCACTGGTGGGTTCTATGTATCAGAGGAGACCGTTACTGCAGCCTGCACAGGGGATCACTGGTGGGTTCTGTGTATCAGAGGAGACCGTTACTGAAACCTGCACAGGGGATCACTGGTGGGTTCCGTGTATCAGAGGAGACCGTTACTGCAGCCTGCACAGGGGATCACTGGTGGGTTCTGTGTATCAGAGGAGACCATTACTGCAGCCTGCACAGGGGATCACTGGTGGGTTCCGTGTATCAGAGGAGACCGTTACTGCAGCCCGTATGGGGATTAGGAAAGTCACAGTATAATACTTATGGATTTCACCTGTTGTATTTATTATATGGAAAGGAAATGTCGTTCAGTAACTAGGAGTTCTCATACACTCGTCCAGCATTAGTCTGATGATTATTACTTGGGGGTTACCTTCAGTTTTCCATTCGAGACGGTGCCCCAACCTGCTCAGTGACTGCACCGGATATGGCTTTCAGTTAACATTGATAGTAGAGATGCGCAGCGGGCATTTTTCGTGTTTTGTGTTTTGGATTCGGGTCCGCGGTCGTGTTTTGTATTCGGACGCGTTTTGGCAAAACCTCCCTTTCGGTTTTGGATTCGGATGTGTTTTGGATTTGGGTGATTTTTGAAAAAAACACAAAAACAGCTAAAATCATAGAATTTGGGGGCAATTTTGATCCTACAGTATTATTAACCTCAATAACCATAATTTCCACTCATTTCCAGTCTATTCTGAACATCTCACACCTCACAATATTATTTTTAGTCCTAAAATTTGCACCGAGGTCGCTGGATGACTAAACTAAGCGACCCAAGTGGGCGGCACAAACACCTGGCCCATCTAGGAGTGGCACTGCAATGGCAGACAGGATGTCACTTAAAAAATAGTCCCCAAACAGCACATGATGCAAAGAAAAAAAGAGGTGCACCAAGGTCGCTGGATGACTAAGCAAAGCGACCCAAGTGGCCGACACAAACACCTGGCCCATCTAGAATTAGACTCCAGTATCATGTGAATTAAAAGCCAGTATCACAGGAATTATTTGTTCTAATCAATGGGATTATTGGTCCAAATCACTGGAAGAAAATTACAAAATCTCTGTAATTAAATGGCAGTAATGTCGGGAATTATATCAAATGGCAGTACCACTGGACATATACGGAAGTGTCAGACAGGATGGCACTTTAAAAAAAAATAGTCCCCAAACAGCACATGATGCAAAGAAAAGAGAAAAAGAGGTGCACTGACACTGAGCACTGACCAGTGATTCTGAGCACTGATGATTCTACTCAGCACTGATACTGAGCACCGATGATACTACTGAGCAGTGATACTGAGAACTGACACTGAGCAGCACGATGCAGCACAAGACACTGAGCACTGACCAGTGATACTGAGCACTGATGATACTACTGAGCAGGGATACTGAGCACTGATGATACTACTGAGCAGTGGTACTGAGAACTGACACTGAGCAGCACAAGACACTGAGCACTGACCAGTGATACTGAGCACTGATGATACAACTGAGCAGTGATACTGAGCACTGATGATACAACTGAGCAGTGATACTGAGCACTGATGATACAACTGAGCAGTGATACTGAGAACTGACACTGAGCAGCACAAGACAACACTGAGCACTGACCAGTGATACTGAGCACTGATGATACCACTGAGCAGTGATACTGAGCACTGATGATACAACTGAGAACTGACACTGAGCAATGATGATACTACTGAGAACTCACACTGAGCAGCACGATGCAGCACAAGACACTGTACTAGTATTACTGAGCAGCACGATGCAGCACAAGACAATGAGCACTGATACTGAGCACTGATAATGAAAACTGACACTGAGAGAACGTAGCCACGTCCTCTCTGTACTCTCTACAATGCCCGAGTGAAAATGGCGGCGATGCGCGGCTCTTTATATGGAATCCGAATCCCGTGAGAATCCGACAGCGGAATTATAACGTTTTGCCTCGTTCAGGTTTTCCGAGTCAGGCGGGAATAACTGAGCCGGGCTCGGAACCGTGTTTGACACGAACCGAACCCGCTCATCTCTAATTGGTAGGAAACCCATTTCTTTACCTTTGCACATGCGTGCTGAAGCCTTTTATAAGTTGCCAGCAATGAGGACCCAGCAAAAGCCTCTCCAGCTTCAGCAAAGCCTTCCAGGCTTATCAGTGTCCCCACCAGGTCGGAAGAAGATTGCGCAAATGATTGCTTTACTTTTTAGTCTTTGTAGGGATGTGCTGAGATTAGAGCCCCATGTTCCTGCAATAAAGTACTGATAAAATCATTTCTATTTGCTGTGATATACATAGATAAGAAAGTAAACTTATACTCCTTTCACATCTCCAATGCCGGATCCCACACGGAAATTGGAAACGGGTCCTTCCCTGGTGGGATGCGGCATTGGAGACTACGTGCTGGCTTCCCGACCTGGCAAATTGCTATGCCGGTTGCCATAGAGGCGGGGGGTCGGAGCTGGCAGCGGGGTCGGAGGCGGCACTGGGAGATGAGCTCCGCGCCACCTCTCCCTATCTAGTAAACGGTTCCCGCGTCAATCCGTTTACGCTGCCACTCACCCGGTATTCAACCTGGCAATAACACTGCTTTATTCCTGGGTTGAATTACCGGGTCAGGCGACCCAGGATTTCCGACATGGCGCTTTCACACCGCAGGCTGACCTGTGTCGACCCGGCAATATGCCAAGTCGATATCGGGTTATTTGTGCGACTTGATAAATAGCCCCCTTTATCAGCAAATAGTGCTCCCTAGGTGACCATAATCTCTTAATGAGTTTCAAGCTGATTACACACATATAGCTGAATTGTTGCATTACAAAAAAAATAAAATAGTTCTAATTGAATATGTATTTTCTTACTATAATAAATTTAGAAAATTATCTAAAATCAACGTGAAATACATTTGTAAAATAATTGACCAGCAGATTATAAACCAGGAATGTGCCGTATATATTCCTATTCCCTACCCGTCTGCTGATCTGTAGCTCTGTTACTTTCCATCAAACCCCAATTAGTTCTGAATAATGTACAATATGTTTTTCCTCTTAGAGGATGTAAGCGGCTTGATCGCCACGACAGGTTAATTATCTGACGTGACAAAGTTTTCATTTTATTGAGTCTGTCTTCTTAGTGGAAGTTGTTAAACAATTTTGTTTCCTTACACGCCAAAGTTGTTATGATGGCGAATGTCTGCTTTTATTGCTGCAGCATCGTTTTAATTGCAGCCTTAAGTAACTGCTGTAATTACACAGTGCAAAACTGCAAAACAGTTGTCTGGGAATTGATGTTCTCACCGGTGGGTGACAGCTGGTTTTAGCAGAGCGGGTTCTGCCAGGCCGGAGACACCGTCTTCCATATCCGCAAAGGGGCAATTTACATGCAGTGGGTGGGCATGCCTCCAACCTGTGAGCTTGGGACATTGCTGAGGTACGAGGCACCAGTACGCTGATAGGCTGCAGAGCTGTAATTACCCATGACAGTCATTACCTGGATGCATGTTTGACCTCTTGCTACTGAAAACACGTGAACGTTGTTTTGGCTTAAGTTTAGATCAGGGACAGGAACCCTGCTGGGACCACCCACCTTGGCGGGGATTACAAAGTACATGAGTCCAAGTCAAATCTTATGGTAGCCAATGAGCCTGATAGTTGAACGTAACTTGGCCACAGATGCTCGCAGATGCAGATATATTACTGTCTGGTTGCATGCTGGGAGGCAAGTAGAGACTGCTGCACTCTGATTGGTGGGTAGCTCCAGCCATCCACCAATCAGCAGGCTAACAGCCATTCACTGTCTGGCTCTTAGAGAATGATGCCTGGCCGCTATATTTGTGTGACCACCGCCCGGCCCTGCTTGAATGCCCCTAGAATTGTGGGGCCCTGGGCAGCTGCTCAGTGCGCCTGTACATTAAGATGGCCTTGTGTGCGGCCATACCTCCCCTTATGCGCATGAGAAGTTTCACAACTGTCATCATCGGGCTGCACTTGCGTCAGCTCTATACTTGACGCAGAAGATGTGCACGAAATCATAGTGTATGTAGTTACGCTTCCACCCAATTTATCTTTGCAAATTAGAGGCCACGTTGACGCGCTTTTACTAATCACCATCTATGTGAGAACAGCCTCACTCTCACGTAGATCTGAGTTACGGGCAGGTGGAGATGCGATTGAAATAAATGCGGATGACTTTGAGTCATCCATCACCGGTTCCAGAGTATTCGAGGTGCGACAAATCTACGCTCAACCCTGCATCGGAAACAAGATCGTGAGTTCTCTAACATGATCAGGAGTAAATGACCAGAGGGAAATCCTGAAACATGTTCCGCTGGGCAGATTTCCAGTCATTACCTACTTACAGTAATTTTTAGAATTTTGAAAGTGGGCTCCAAAGCAAGAGCTCGTCTTCAATATAATTCTAAATAAGTGTTCAGGATAATGATAATAACAGTAATAACAACAACAATAATAATAATTATAATAATAATAATCGTAGTAGTACTAGTAGTAATAATAATAATAAGAAAAAATTATTATTATAATCAGTAAAATCAAAGGGAAGCCAGCACAGACAAATATAGGTCATTACAAATTTGCATTTATTTAGTAAGTGGGGGGACATATTATGGGCGGTATCTAATTAGGTGAGATGAAACAATGTTTCACTGATATTGATTAACGGGGTATCCAATTAGATCTCACGTAAAAAAAAACTAAACTTTTTTGTGTGAAAACACACACATTCAGTGAAACCTATGTGTTTTTGTCGCCACAGACCCGAAAAGCCAGCGCTCATAGTGGATTTTATTTTGCATGCCTGTTGCAGGTGAAACAAAATCCTGTTAAGCTGTGGTGACCTCTCCAGTCAGTGCCCCTTGACAACGGTAGCAGCAGCAGCCGGGGACGGCAGGGAAGACGCCCGGGAGCCGGCACCCAGCCTCGTGACCCACATCCACCCCTCTTCTCCCGCCCTGGATGCCCCGGGCAGATGGGGGTCATGTGATGGGGGAGTCAGGAGCGGGCGCTGTCCACTGGGGTGGTATTCATGTGACCGGCGGTCGAGAGACCGATGGTCACATGACCTCCACCGACATCCTGACCCCTCACTATCCCGATGGTCGGCATGCCGACCAACAGGGACTATTTCCACTCGTGGGTGTCCACAACACCCATAGAGTGGGAATAGAACCTGTGACGACCGCAGATCGCCACCGAGCCTGCAGCGTGGCAAACGCAGCGAGCCCGCAAGGGGCTTGCTGCACTCGCCCCTCCCTGCCGAAATCCCGGTGTCGGTATGCTGACTGGCGGTCTCCTGAGCGCCGGCCAGACATACTACACCCATCCACTGATGCTCATCCTTGCTGTATTATTCACTGGGCTGCAGGCTATTCAGAACCTTGCGGGTGCATCGGGAGCGGAAATAGGATCTGTGTCCTGGCACCAAGTAGGAAAAAAACATTTTGAGTCTCTGTACCATCAATGGTGGAGAACCTTGTTGGCAAAAATATCTACGATTGGTGATTTCTATCAATGGCTGATGGCCAACCCTACTGCTGCCATGGCTACACGCTAGACCTCTGGTTCTGCCCATATGAGGCCACTTCTACAAACCTTTCCAGGGCCATTTTTGGATCCCAATCCGCCCCTACACAGAATGAACGTCCCGTGTGCATCACATAGATCAGGAGCAGGCGAGGATTACCAGACAGTCAACACTACAAACCAAAAAAAAAGTATTCGGATTGCCACCTCCGTTCTACATATACAAACGTGTACAAAAGTAATAGATGGATGCTAATAATTATGTTAGTGGCTGATTAAAACCAAGTGAAATGGAGACTTGAAGTCGTCCAGCCACAGAATCTATGTAATTCACATGTGTCCCTTATTAAAGGGATGGTCTGGCAACCCTACTCAAAGGTACCACTCAAACATCCTTGTGGCATTAGCGCCGTGAGTTGCCTAACCCTTTACCATATATTTGGGCTACTGTACAAGCGTGGCTTTCCAGCTGTGCATGCAGGACACGCAAAGAAGACACAATGTGCATCAGGATCACCTCCAGACCACCAGAGAGGGATCTCAAGACCCCTCTCCAGCAGATTCTAGTGGGCTGACATTCTGAAGGGCCAACGCTAATCAGAAGATGGAGTTAGCCCACGTATTCAAGATTTGTAAAGCTACACGCATTCAAGATTCGATGGGTCCGGCTCCTGCGAGGCCCTGAGACCACAATCTGTATATTGTAGATATTTGCATTCGGTTTGGGAATTTCTGCTTGGAAATTCCTCAGCCACAACTTCAGATTGTGTCCAGTTCATGAAAGCGCGTTCCCACTATCCTACTGGTTCTGGTGACTCAGAGGCCAATAAGCTACTGTACGACTCGCACTTCTGTCCAGGGAGAAGACCCCTCGGGGGCTAAATGCTAGTCAGATACTTAGTGAGCTGAAAGGCTAAACAACTTTGAAATAAAAGACTTGAACCATATCACGGTGACATATTCTGTAATGATATCTCCTCTTTTGACTGTGCGCGCTGTTAAAATTCCCCGTTGGCTTTGATCTACAGTAACCTGCAATTCCCTCAGATAATTCTGTAATTGTCGCTGCTCGCGAACTATGAAATTGATTAATACACACCAGGAGCTCTTGGGCTTAGGAGACTCATCCATCATTTAGTTCAGTAGAAATGTTTGTGAGTATTAAACGCTTAACATCTCAGCCAGTCCTAATGTCTTGTGGACAGGGCAGACGTGTTGTTACAATGCACCGTCCCGCTGACACGCCGGTCTCCCCCCAATCTTTGTTTGTGAACATTCTATGGTAAATACAGACACTCGCATGAGGTTCTGCGGCTGAAGACGATGAAAGGACGGCCGTCTTTACAGTTACTGCAGCTCTTTCAGGCACGTTAAATTCTTATATTAAGGATTATTTTTAGGGATAAAAGACCCAAGTCTGTTGCCGTTCTTTTATTTTATCGCCCATCGGAGAGAAGAGGCCATGCCTGGGGAACCGAAGAATATTTGGAACAGACGCCATCAGCAATAACTCGGGCTGTCCTGTTCCATGGTGACAGCAAGTGAGGATTATTCAGGTTTGTTAGCAAACCAAAAAAGCAGGCAACTGGGCAAAACCATGCTGCACTGCAGGTGGGGCAGATGTAACATGTGCAGAGAGAGTTAGATTTGGGTGGGGTTATATTGTTTCTGTGCAGGGTAAATACTGGCTGCTTTATTTTCACACTGCAATTTAGATTTCAATTTGAACACCCCCCACCTAAATCTAACTCTCTCTGCACATGTTACATCCGCCCCACCTGCAGTGCACATGGTTTTGCCCATTGGTTTGCTTTTTTTGGTTTGCTAACAAATCTGAATATGGCCCTAGGTCTATACAAAATAAAAGGCTAAATCCGACAACTTGTGATTGAAGTAATGAGCCAATGATATATTTGCATGTATGGTCATGTTAAGGGTTCTTTACCTTATATGAAGCCTCAGCTGAGCTACTTTGCACGTTTCACATCTCCGCATTTCACAATTAACCAAGCGGTGAAACGCAAAGAGATCACTGTTCTATTTCCGCGTCTTGCACCAGTCCTCATAGACCTGTATGGGGATAGTCCTAGTCAATTTTACAACCTCAGGATGGCGTTTGCTGTACCCAGCAATGGGCAGGTGCGCAGAGAGCGGTGTGGGTACAAAGTCACCGGGGCCTCATGTTTGCCAGCGAGCTGTAAACATGTACCCCAATAGTTTCACCATAGTGAATGTGGAGTGGCCACAACTTCTCGGCCATGCATCAGGCCCCATCTCAGCATTCGGCTGTCCTGGCAATGGGATGTAATCACGATCATCGGGGTCCACAACACCCATAGGAGCAGATGTATTATCCTGGAGAAGGCATAAGGAAGTGATAAACCAGTGATAAATGCAAGGTGATAAACCCATCAGCCAATCAGCTCCAATATGTAAATTAACAGGAGCTGATTGGCGGGTGCATTTATCACCGTAAACTTATCACTGGTTTATCACTTCCTTATGCCTTCTACAGGTTAATACATCGGCCCCATAGAGTGGTAATAGACCCTGTGGCAAGCGCAGATCACTGAGCCCTAGGCAGCAGCCTAGGTTTCACAACGGGTGATCCAGCCACTGGTAACAAAGTGAGTGAGTGGTGGGGTCGTCCTAATATAACGATTGCTGTAGGGAGACTGGCGTGTGGCGCAAGGGGTACTGGGAGGCCACCTAGGTTCTCAGCCACCCCTGTAGATTACACAACTGTTTACCGTCGGTGAAGCCCATAAGGGTCTGTTGTGTGATGGAATTTGGTTTTCTCAGGTCACATTCAAACATAACAATATTTTTAATGTACTGAGGTGTCGAGGAGGATTGTGAGCCGGTCCTAAGGCAGCAATATAACACTGACTCTCCGGCCGCCTCGGGCTACTTCACAGTGCTCAAGCTGGTGTGGGCCCCTGCAGGAGAGGAATAAGGATTAACACTTCTCAGCATAGCTAGGAGCCGGCCAGCGCGGAGGCTGCTAATGAACTGACACACGTCCCAGAACATTGTGTCATTACCGCTCACAGAACCATCAATCACAGCCTTTCATTGGCTGATAATTTGTCTCCGTGCAAGCTATGACATGGAGGGAAATATGTGGAAAGGCTCACACGTTATCTGGGGAACCTGAGCATTAATCCTTTCTGCACGTACTTAAACTTTATTAGAAAAATGTGCAATTCGTGCACTCACTCAGAGCGGGGGCCGACTGCAGCGGGGGGCATTGGGTCCGAGCAAGAACACATCTGTGGCACCCGGTCTCAGCTTAAAACTGTGTGTGTGTGTGGGGGGGGGGTATATTTTTTAAAATACACATTGTGATCAGTCATCTTATTGCTTATTTGCTCTTTTTGTACATCATAAATGTGAAATTGTGCCTCTACCTGTGGAGTGGCCGTCCTTGGGCCCGATAGGAATATTTCAGGAAGGGCCTGGGATGGGCCTTTAACTTCCCAGTTCTTGCTCGGTTACGTGTGTCCGGCACATATGCAGGGAAGTCATGGCTGGCAGAGCTGGGGACAGTCGTGAATGGGAGACAACCCCTTCCCCCCCCCCCCCTTCCCCACGACACCTCCGTGGACGCATTGGTTTTGGGGGTCTGCACGGTCACCTACTATGATTCCCAAACTCAGTGCACCTCAGGAGGTATATGTGCTAAAGTGCGAGTTTTTAGAAGTGGAGATGTTGCCAATAGCAACCAATCAGGGTCTACGGGGTAAATTTACTAAAGTGCAGGTTTTTAGAAAGGAAGATGTTGCCTACAACAACCAATCAGATTCTATGTATTATCTTCTAGAAGGTGCTAGATAGATGATAAGTAGAATCTGATTGGTTGCTAGGGGCAACATCTCCACTTCTAAATGCCCACACTTTAGTAGATATGCCAACAGTCATATCGACACCAAATGGTTGGCATGCTATGTTTGACAGGTACAAAAGCCGACAGATAAAATATGCCGACATGCTTCAAGAAAGGTGGCTCGCTCCGCTACCGCCGGGCTTGCCACAGGTTACTATTCCCAATTGTAGTCCACGTGGATAGTAAAACGAGCAACTGTTGGGAAAACACGTAAAACCCTCAAAAAACATGCGTCGACCATTTGTATGTCGACTTTTGTCGTGTCGACCTATTGACTGTCGCCCAAGACACTGTCTATCTATCATCCGGACACGGCGCACCTCTAGGAAAGCAAGCTGTCTCCATCAGTCACATCTGTTGCTATCTGTAACGCAGCGTCTGTTGCTACATGTTGCTGCATGCACCTAATGATAATATAGGATTCATGGAAGAACCGGAAACACGGAAACAACACGGGTTAATTTAGGGCAAGACCTAGAGCTTGACACAAGACTTGTACGTAAACAGGATCAGGTTGATCTTGATGACACATCGCCTTTGGGTATAGCAATGAGATGTATATATGACCCGCACCACACCATAAGTAAGTCTATTACAAACTTTTATGTCAATTTCATGGGCAGCACGGTTGGTGTAGTGGTTAACAGTACTGCCTCCCACCACTAAGGCCATGAGTTTAATTCCTAGTTGTGGACTAATGTGTGTGGAGTTTGTGTGTGCTCCTCATGTCTGAGTGGGTTTCATTCCACATACATACAGGTAAATTAATTGGCTTCTGGCAATAAAAATGAACTCAAGCATTAGGCAGCGTGGGGGTAATTCAGACCTCATCGCTAGCAGGCGATTTTTGCACTGCTGCGATCAGATAGTCGCCACCTACGGGGGGGAGTGTATTTTCGCTGTGCAAGTGTGCGATCGCATGTGTAGCAGAGCTGTACAAACTTATTTTGTGCAGTCTCTGCGCAGCCCAGAACTTACTCAGCCGCTGCGATCACTTCAGCCTGTCCGGGGCCGGATTTCACGTCAAACACCCGCCCTGCAAACGCTTGGACACCAACAAACGCCCTCTTCCTGTCAATCTCCTTGCGAACCCCCGTATAAATGGATCCTTCGCACAAACCCGTCGCTGGTCAGCGATCCGCTTTGCAGGCGTCCGTCGCGCCTGCGCATTGCGGTGCATACACATGTGCAGTTTGCCTCTGATCGCCCGCTGTGCGAAAACGCAGCCTAGTGATCAGGTCTGAATTACCCCCATAGACCCCCACAGTCCCCATCAGACTGATGAATATACGGGAGGAGCCCTTCCCATTAGCGCAGGGAGGGCTCAGCGTACAGGCTGCGAGTCGATGTCAGTGCAGACAGATTAAATAAAAACAAGGAGCCACTTACCAGGTGTCACTCTCCCATTTAGTAAATACAACAGATCACAATGGGCTTGTAAATCCACTACAAATTACATAGACAACCTCTGCAGAGGGGAACCAGGCAGCAGCTATCACACCCTGACACAGAGACCAACTCTGCACGAGCTATCTCCACTTCAACGTACCCACTTGTGGGACAGAGACGGTGTGTAAAGTGGGCATGCAATGCAGGCAAGGTGGTAAGTAGGAACAGGCAGCGGGGGCAGGAGCGTAGGGTCATGTTGGAAAGGAGGGTACGGTGCCAGTATCACATTGCCATAAAGTTCAGACGGATGATAGGGCAGAGCTTACTATAAATGACAATGCAGTCTGTGCAATGTGTCTGCCAATGTGATTGTATCATGACAATGTGATTGTTTCATTCTCACAATATTGTTTTCTCTGTGCAGCCTATAGGGAAGAGCATGGCAGCACTCAGATAGCAGCGGCAGAGACGCCATGCATTGCATTATGAACAATTTGCATACAGGGATTAAATATAAGATCTGAGTTACACCCCTGGGCGCATCCTAGAAAAACATATGGTGCTATAAATACCCATCTATAATGGGAAACGTAGTGGCATAATGTCTCCCAGGGGAGGGGTCAAGAGAGAAAGCAAGGGAAAGGATGAAAGAGAGAGAGAGAGAGTGAGGGAAAGTATGAAAGAGAGAGTAAGGGAAAGGATGAAAGAGAGAGAGAGAGAGTAAGGCAAAGGATGAAAGAGAGAGAGTAAGGGAAAGGATGAAGGAGAGAGAGAGAGAGTGAGGGAAAGGATGAAAGAGAGAGTAAGGGAAAGGATGAAGGAGAGAGAGAGAGTGAGGGAAAGGATGAAAGAGAGAGTAAGGAAAGGATGAGAGAGAGAGAGAGAGAGAGTAAGGGAAAGGATGAAAGAGAGAGAGAGAGAGAGAGAGAGAGAGAGAGTGAGGGAAAGGATGAAAGAGAGAGAATGAGGGAAAGGATGAAAAAGAGAGTGAGGGAAAAGATGAAAGAGAGAGTGAGGGAAAGGATGAGATAGAGAAAGGATGAAAGAGAGAGAGTAAGGGAAAGGATGAAAGAGAGAGAGTGAGGAAAAGGATGAAAGAGAGAGAGAGCGAGGGAAAGGATGAAAGAGAGAGAGAGAGTGAGGGAAAGGATGAGAGAGGGAAAAGATGAAAGAGAGAGAGGGAAAGGATGAAAGAGAGAGAGAGAAAGGGAAAGGATGAAAGAGAGAGAGAGGGAAAGGATGAAAGAGAGAGTGAGAGAGAGAGGGAAAGGATGAAAGAGAGAGTGAGGGAAAAGATGAAAGAGAGAGAGAAAGGATGAAAGAGAGAGTGAGGGAACTGAGAGAGAGAAAGGATGAAAGAGAGAGAGAGAGAGATAAAGAGGTATGGTAAAAGGGAGAGAGATGGATAGAGAGGAAGAGAATGACAGAGATGGAGGGAATAAGAGTTATACGGGAGAGATGTACTAAACCTTGGAGAGAAATAAAGTGGAGAGAGATAAAGGGGTCTATTTACTAAGCCTTGAAGAGAGATAATGTGGAGGGAGATAAAGTAACGGACAATCAGCCCCAACTTTTATATTACAGGCTGTGTTTGAAAAGTGACAGTTTGGAGCTGATTGGCTGGTACTTTAGCTCTCTTCTCTGGAGAAAGATAAAGTACCAACCAACCATCTCCTGTCATTTTGTAAAACACAGCCTGTAACATGGAAGTAGCACCCAAAGCGTTTGATTTGCCTCACTCGCAGCCACGTCCGCCTACTCAGGCCCATTATCTAGAAGAGAACGCAATGGATCATCTTGCCGAAACGCGAGAGCTTTTCTACTCTCAGCAGGCACGTGGAAAGTCTAAACAATCGGAAAGGTGGAAGAGGAATGGGAAATTGAATATATTTAAATATACTGTCATTCATTACCATCCCAAACTAAACCAAGCATTCCAAAGGCGATCGAGACCTTTTATACATCTTGGGAAAAGCTTGCGAGTCTCTAGGAGACAGAACTAATGTAGGGAAACTTGGACTTCAGACTGAAGCGGATGTTGTGGAGATGAGAATGACACCAGCAATACTGCAGTCGTTGGGACAATGCGACCGGCTTACATAGGACAGGACACAGGAAACGATGATGGTGCCGTTCCTCAATACTAATCAGCAGGAGTCTCATATTCACACCTTAGTAATAGATGTAACAAGTACTTCTTAACTGGAGAGCGACTGGGAAAATGATTTATACACAGAACGGCGACTGGATGCAAATTGGCCAAAAGCTGTTAGCAGAGGGCTCTGAGGATGTCCAAGGCTCTGCTACAGGGGCAGAACATCCCGCCCGGGGCATTCCCAACAATAGGCACTGGGGACCAAATAACCCTGGTACTGTGGGACACTTCAGTAGATACAAATGTGCACATTAATAAGACTTTCTGCCAAGAATAACTTTATACTCATTAGAAAAAGATTATTTCCATGGAGTTTTCCGCAAGTGGTTAAATGAGTAGTTTCCATAAACATATCTTCACCAAGTGACCTATTAATATGATTCTACTTTCACTAATTACCTTGCCAATAAATACGCCACGATGAATGAATTTCCATGCAAATCACTCTGATCGGGGTCCTCTGAGAACGGAAGCAAATGCAAAATTATCAGTAATTGCCGGTAGGACTGGGTGACCTAAATGCATAATGCGCCTTGCAAAAACTGAAAATGTATATATATACATATATATATATATATATATATATATATATGTCTTTATTTATTAACTGCAGTTAGCCATGTCACCAACAATAAACTAGGAACAAATCAGTTTAACGCTATGTAAAATGTTAATTAGTAAAATAACTTTTTTAAGAATTTCATCATGTGTCATTTTTTTATTTTTTTGCATTGAAAAAATGCCTATTCCACTAGAATTATAGATAAATCTGCCATTCCCCCCAACCGGTAGACAACTGCCACCCGTTTGCCCTCAAGCTTATCAAATTCAACCTGAAATATTACATTCATTACCTCCTTTTCAAATACTCTCTGGTGGGCAGACAACTATGGCTGCCAATAATACACAGAAAGTGAGATGTATCAGGACTACAGCATCCCATATGGTTCCCCATGTTTATTATTAGGGCACTGCAGTCCAGCAGTGCACCAGTCCCCCATAGCCTCATGCACATTTCATCCGCTCGGTCCAAAACCTGGAAGTAACTACAATGCCAGGACAGCTCTATATTGGAAGAGCTGATGAGAAGATGATAATACAAACCAGCGATCAAAATTGCTGGTGTTCTGCCAACGAGGGGGAGGTGATCGCTAGATATTTGTGATAAATAATACAGCTCCCCCATGTTATGTGATGGCAGAATGAGTAGAGGGAAGGGGAGAATTTTAGAGTACAAAACAAACTGAGCTCAGAAGGGCTTTCCAAAGCGTCTCTGCTTACCATATAAATGCAAGAATGTGCTACCTGGATTAAATTTATTTTTTATTTCTGATGTTATTAAGGCAGATATAGTGACTGTGTATAAGGGGCGCTGTGCAAGCTGCTGTGTGATGCTCTATACTTTGCTGTATTGTGCTGTGTCCAGACTCAGTAGCTGTGCAGTATAGTGACTGTGTATAAGGGGCACGGTGGCTGCTGCTGTGTGCTGCGCTATACTCTGTTGTGCTGTGTTCAGACTCAGTAGCTGTGCAGTATAGTGACTGTGTACAAGGGGCACGGTGGCTGCTGCTGTGTGCTGCGCTATACTCTGTTGTGCTGTGTTCAGACTCAGTAGCTGTGCAGTATAGTGACTGTGTATAAGGGGCACGGTGGCTGCTGCTGTGTTCTGCGCTATACTCTGTTGTGCTGTGTGCAGACTCAGTAGCTGTGCAGTATAGTGACTGTGTATAAGGGGTACGGTGGCTGCTGCTGTGTGCTGCACTATACTCTATTGTGCTGTGTGCAGACTCAGTAGCTGTGCAGTATAGTGACTGTGTATAAGGGGTACTGTGGATGCTGCTATGTGCTGCGCTATGCTCTGTTGTGCTGTGTTCAGACTCAGTAGCTGTGCAGTATAGTGACTGTGCATAAGGGGCACGGTGGCTGCTGCTGTGTGCTGCGCTATACTCTGTTGTGCTGTGTTCAGACTCAGTAGCTGTGCAGTATAGTGACTGTGTATAAGGGGTACTGTGGATGCTGCTGTGTGCTGCGCTATACTCTGTTGTGCTGTGTTCAGACTCAGTAGCTGTGCAGTATAGTGACTGTGTATAAGGGGCACGGTGGCTGCTGCTGTGTGCTGCGCTATACTCTGTTGTGCTGTGTTCAGACTCAGTAGCTGTGCAGTATAGTGACTGTGTATAAGGGGTACGGTGGATGCTGCTGTGTGCTGCGCTATACTCTGTTGTGCTGTGTTCAGACTCAGTAGCTGTGCAGTATAGTGACTGTGTATAAGGGGCACTGTGGCTGCTGCTGTGTACTGCGCTATACTCTGTTGTGCTGTGTTCAGACTCAGTAGCTGTGCAGTATAGTGACTGTGTATAAGGGGTACGGTGGATGCTGCTGTGTGCTGCGCTATACTCTGTTGTGCTGTGTTCAGACTCAGTAGCTGTGCAGTATAGTGACTGTGTATAAGGGGTACTGTGGATGCTGCTGTGTGATGTGCTATACTCTGTTGTGCTGTGTGCAGACTCAGTAGCTGTGCAGTATAGTAACTGTGTATAAGGGGTACGGTGGATGCTGCTGTGTGCTGCGCTATACTATGTTGTGCTGTGTGCAGACTCAGTAGCTGTGCAGTATAGTGACTGTGTATAAGGGGTACGGTGGATGCTGCTGTGTGCTGCGCTATACTCTGTTGTGCTGTGTTCAGACTCAGTAGCTGTGCAGTATAGTAACTGTGTATAAGGGGTATGGTGGATGCTGCTGTGTGCTGCGTTATACTCTGTTGTGCTGTGTGCAGACTCAGTAGCTGTGCAGTATAGTGACTGTGTATAAGGGGTACGGTGGATGCTGCTGTGTGCTGTGCTATACTCTGTTGTGCTGTGTTCAGACTCAGCAGCTGTGCAGTATAGTGACTGTGTATAAGGGGTACTGTGGATGCTGCTGTGTGCTGCGCTATACTCTGTTGTGCTGTGTGCAGACTCAGCAGCTGTGCAGTATAGTGACTGTGTATAAGGGGTACGGTGGATGCTGCTGTGTGCTGTGCTATACTCTGTTGTGCTGTGTGCAGACTCAGTAGCTGTGCAGTATAGTGACTGTGTATAAGGGGTACGGTGGATGCTGCTGTGTGCTGCGCTATACTCTGTTGTGCTGTGTGCAGACTCAGTAGCTGTGCAGTATAGTGACTGTGTATAAGGGGTACTGTGGATGCTGCTGTGTGCTGCGCTATACTCTGTTGTGCTGTGTTCAGACTCAGTAGCTCTGCAGTATAGTGACTGTGTATAAGGGGTACTGTGGATGCTGCTGTGTGCTGCGCTATACTCTGTTGTGCTGTGTGCAGACTCAGCAGCTGTGCAGTATAGTGACTGTGTATAAGGGGTACGGTGGATGCTGCTGTGTGCTGCGCTATACTCTGTTGTGCTGTGTGCAGACTCAGTAGCTGTGCAGTATAGTAACTGTGTATAAGGGGTATGGTGGATGCTGCTGTGTGCTGCGCTATACTCTGTTGTGCTGTGTGCAGACTCAGTAGCTGTGCAGTATAGTGACTGTGTATAAGGGGTACTGTGGATGCTGCTGTGTGCTGTGCTATACTCTGTTGTGCTGTGTGCAGACTCAGTAGCTGTGCAGTATAGTAACTGTGTATAAGGGGTATGGTGGATGCTGCTGTGTGCTGCGCTATACTCTGTTGTGCTGTGTGCAGACTCAGTAGCTGTGCAGTATAGTGACTGTGTATAAGGGGTACGGTGGATGCTGCTGTGTGCTGCGCTATACTCTGTTGTGCTGTGTGCAGACTCAGTAGCTGTGCAGTATAGTGACTGTGTATAAGGGGTACGGTGGATGCTGCTGTGTGCTGCGCTATACTCTGTTGTGCTGTGTTCAGACTCAGTAGCTGTGCAGTATAGTGACTGTGTATAAGTGGAACGGTGGATGCTGCTGTGTGCTGTGCTATACTCTGTTGTGCTGTGTTCAGACTCAGTAGCTGTGCAGTATAGTGACTGTGTATAAGGGGTACGGTGGATGCTGCTGTGTGCTGCGCTATACTCTGTTGTGCTGTGTGCAGACTCAGTAGCTGTGCAGTATAGTGACTGTGTATAAGGGGTACTGTGGATGCTGCTGTGTGCTGCGCTATATTCTGTTGTGCTGTGTGCAGACTCAGTAGCTGTGCAGTATAGTGACTGTGTATAAGGGGTACGGTGGATGCAGCTGTGTGCTGTGCTATACTCTGTTGTGCTGTGTTCAGACTCAGTAGCTGTGCAGTATAGTGACTGTGTATAAGGGTACTGTGGATGCTGCTGTGTGCTGCGCTATACTCTGGTGCGCTGTGTGCAGACTCAGTAGCTGTGCAGTATAGTGACTGTGTATAAGGGGTACGGTGGATGCTGCTGTGTGCTGCGCTATACTCTGTTGTGCTGTGTGCAGACTCAGTAGCTGTGCAGTATAGTGACTGTGTATAAGGGGTACGGTGGATGCTGCTGTGTGCTGTGCTATACTCTGTTGTGCTGTGTTCAGACTCAGCAGCTGTGCAGTATAGTGACTGTGTATAAGGGGTACTGTGGATGCTGCTGTGTGCTGCGCTATACTCTGTTGTGCTGTGTTCAGACTCAGTAGCTGTGCAGTATAGTGACTGTGTATAAGGGGTACTGTGGATGCTGCTGTGTGCTGCGCTATACTCTGTTGTGCTGTGTTCAGACTCAGTAGCTGTGCAGTATAGTGACTGTGTATAAGGGGTACTGTGGATGCTGCTGTGTGCTGCGCTATACTTTGTTGTGCTGTGTGCAGACTCAGTAGCTGTGCAGTATAGTGACTGTGTATAAGGGGTACGGTGGATGCTGCTGTGTGCTGCGCTATACTCTGTTGTGCTGTGTGCAGACTCAGTAGCTGTGCAGTATAGTGACTGTGTATAAGGGGTACGGTGGATGCTGCTGTGTGCTGCGCTATACTCTGTTGTGCTGTGTGCAGACTCAGTAGCTGTGCAGTATAGTGACTGTGTATAAGGGGTACGGTGGCTGCTGCTGTGTGCTGCGCTATACTCTGTTGTGCTGTGTGCAGACTCAGTAGCTGTGCAGTATAGTGACTGTGTATAAGGGGTACGGTGGATGCTGCTGTGTGCTGCGCTATACTCTGTTGTGCTGTGTTCAGACTCACAAGTGGCTGTTTGGTTTGCTTCACCTTATTGCACTTTGTTCACATACATCTATAAGCCTTGTGATCCGTGCAGTGTGTGACATTAAAAAAAAAAAAAATCCAAATCCAAAGATGGACGCAAATCAGAGAAAAATCAAAATCCAGCAAAAATGGTCTAGTGCGCGTCTCTAATAAAAAGACACATTTTGCACCCTCCACACTGCAAGAAATCATCTATGCTCATTCCAATGAATGTGATATAATCCTTTAAACTGCTCCATGTACAGTAATACAGACCAAACGGTGTCCCTTCACTCTCAGGACACATGTAATACAGACAGTCCCGGTGTCCCCTCACTCTCAGGACACATGTAATACAGACAGTCCCGGTGTCCCCTCACTCTCAGGACACATGTAATACAGATAGTCCCGGTGACCCCTCACTCTCAGGACACATTTAATACAGACAGTCCCGGTATCCCCTCACTCAGGATACATGTAATACTGGCAGTCTCAGTGTCCTCTCACTCTCAGGACACATGTAATACAGACAGTCCCGGTGTCTCCTCACTCTCAGGGCACATGTAATACAGACAGTCCCGGTGTCTCCTCACTCTCAGGACACATGTAATACAGACAGTCTCAGTGTCCCCTCACTCTCAGGACACATGTAATACAGACAGTCCCGGTGTCCCCTCACTCTCAGGACACATGTAATACAGACAGTCTCAGTGTCCCCTCACTCTCAGGACACATGTAATACAGACAGTCCCGGTGTCCCCTCACTCTCAGGACACATGTAATACAGGCAGTCCCAGTGTCCTCTCACTCTCAGGACACATGTAATACAGACAGTCCCGGTGTCCCCTCACACTCAGGACACGTATAATACGGACAGTCCCGGTGTCCCCTCACTCTCGGGACACATGTAATACAGACAGTCCCGGTGTCCCCTCACTCTCAGGACACGTGATATAGACAGTACCTGTGTCCCCTCATTCTCAGGACACATGTAATACAGACAGTCCCGGTGTCTCCCTACTCTCAGGACATGTAATACAGACAGTCCCGGTGTCCCCTTACTCTCAGGACACATGTAATACAGACAGTCCCGGTGTCTCCTCACTCTCAGGACACATGTAATACAGACAGTCCCAGTGTCCCCTCACTCTCAGGACACATGTAATACAGACAGTCCCATTGTCTCCTCACTCTCAGGACACATGTAATACAGACAGTCCCGATGTCCCATCACTCTCAGGACACATGTAATACAGACAGTCCCAGTGTCCCCTCACTCTCAGGACACATGTAATACAGACAGTCCCATTGTCTCCTCACTCTCAGGACACATGTAATACAGACAGTCCCGGTGTCCCCTCACTTTCAGGACACATGTAATACAGACAGTCCCGGTGTCTCCTCACTCTCAGGACACATGTAATACAGACAGTCCCAGTGTCCCCTCACTCTCCGGACACATGTAATACAGACAGTCCCAGTGTCCCCTCACTCTCAGGACACATGTAATACAGACAGTCCCAGTGTCCCCTCACTCTCAGGACACATGTAATACAGACAGTCCCAGTGTCCACTCACTCTCAGGACACATGTAATACAGAAAGTCCCGGTGTCTCCTCACTCTCAGGACATGTAATACAGACAGTCCCGGTGTCCCCTCACTCTCAGGACACATGTAATAGAGACAGTCCCGGTGTCTCCTCACTCTCAGGACACATGTAACACAGACAGTCCCGGTGTCCCCTCACTTTCAGGACACATGTAACACAGACAGTCCCGGTGTCCCCTCACTCTCAGGACACATGAAATACAGACAGTCCCGGTGTCCCCTCACTCTCAGGATAAATGAAATACAGACAGTCCCAGTGTCCCCTCACACTCAGGACACATGTAATACAGACAGTTCCGGTGTCCCCTCACTCTCAGGACACATGTAATACAGACAGTCCCGGTGTCTCCTCACTCTCAGGACACATGTAACACAGACAGTCCCGGTGTCCCCTCACTCTCAGGACACATGTTACACAGACAGTCCCGGTGTCCCCTCACTCTCAGGACACATGTAATACAGACAGTCCCGGTGTCCCCTCACTCTCAGGACACATGAAATACAGACAGTCCCGGTGTCCCCTCACTCTCAGGACACATGTAATACAGACAGTCTCGGTGTCCCCTCACTCTCAGGGCACGTGTAATACAGACAGTCCCGGTGTCCCTTCACTCTCAGGACACATGTAATACAGACAGTCCCAGTGTCCCCTTACTCTCAGGACACATGTAATACAGACAGTCCCGGTGTCCCCTCACTCACAGGACACATGTTATACAGACAGTCCCGGTGTCCCCTCACTCTCAGGACACATGTAATACAGACAGTCCCAATGTCCGCTTACTCTCAGGACACATGTAATACAGACAGTCCCGGTGTCCCCTCACTCTCAGGACACATGTAATACAGACAGTCCCGGTGTCCCCTCACTCTCAGGACACATGTAATACAGACAGTCCCGGTGTCCCCTCACTCTCAGGACACATGTAATACAGACAGTCCCGGTGTCCCCTCACTCTCAGGACACACGTAATACAGACAGTGCCGGTGTCCCCTCACTCTCAGGACACATGTAATACAGACAGTCCCGGTGTCCCTTCACTCTCAGGACATGTGTAATACAGACAGTCCCGGTATCCCCTCACTCTCAGGACACGTGTAATACAGACAGTCCCTGTGTCTCCTCACTCTCAGGACATGTAATACAGACAGTCCTGGTGTCTCCTCACTCTCAGGACACATGTAATACCTATAGTCCCGGTGTCCCCTCACTCTCAGGACACATGTAATACAGACAGTCCCGGTGTCCCCTCACTCTCAGGACACATGTAATACAGACAGTCCCGGTGTCCCCTCACTCTCAGTACACATGTAATACAGACAGTCCCGGTGTCCCCTCACTCTCAGGACACATGCAATACAGACAGTCCCGGTGTCTCCTCACTCTCAGGACACATGTAATACAGACAGTCCCGGTGTCCCCTCACTCTCAGGACATGTGTAATACAGACAGTGCCGGTGTCCCCTCACACTCAGGACACGTGTAATACAGACAGTCCTGGTGTCCCCTCACTCTCAGGACACGTGTAATACAGACAGTCCCGGTGTCCCCTCACTCTCAGGACACGTGTAATACAGACAGTCCCGGTGTCCCCTCACTCTGAGGACACATGTAATTCAGTCCCGGTGTCCCCTAACTCTCAGGACACGTGTAATACAGACAGTCCCGGTGTCTCCTCACTCTCAGGACACATGTAATACAGACAGTCCCGATGTCCCCTCACTCTCAGGACACATGTAATACAGACAGTCCCGGTGTCCCCTCACTCTCAGGACACATGTAATACCAACAGTTAAGTTAAATGAACTGAATGGATGTAAGCTGTTAAAAGACTGACCGTCATTGTGATTTTCTCCACTATGCGTATTTCCACAGCATGTTACAACCTCCCAAAATAGAATTTTGCTAGTTACGTAAATGAAGGAAGATTGAATCTCCGACACTCACCAACACATCCTGTTCCACCTCAAAACTCAATTCCTGATCCTCAAAAAATAAGTGATGTTTATTAATGTTTATGGCTGCAAGCAATGATTGTTTTTATTAAATATTCAGACTCACAACTACCCAGAATTCCTTTATAAGGTATCATGCAAATCCACAGCCAACATGCACCTGCAACAAACTCTTCTCCATCTGTATGTCCAAGAAAAGACAGGGCTGAGAAACTGGTGTGAGTTGCCGCAGTGCTACCCCACTGACCAGAGACCATGTATTATATAAGCCAAGTCTGCCAAACCATTGGCTGCACAGGCCCTGACCAATTTGATGCCCTAAACAAGATTTTACCTGGTTTGCCTTAAAATGCAGCCAGTCCCCTCCACCAAGCATTGTGTTCTGAGGCACATAGAAACTACTACAGAATGTGGCTTCAAAATTCTCAAAGTGATTTCAGTTCATGGATTTCTAAAAAACTAACGCATTTCACTGAGCTCTCAGCAATTACTTCATATATAGCCTATGCAGAATTGTTTAAGAAATTCCACCATTGGCAAAAATGTGGCTAGCGGCATCCTGTCAGGTAAAGACAAGGCTACAAGGTCGGGTCATATATAATTGTACTAATGAATATACTTTTGCTTTAAGCAAAGTTCAGTCATTACAGTGATAGCGCGTTTCACCTAAATTGCCTTTTTCATTTTGCAATAAGCCAAGTTTCTCAACAGATCATTCAAATTCAACAGAAACACTCAGGTCCTTACTATAACCTTTGCTAGAGGTATCATTAGGAGCAGTTGCAGTGTTTCTAAAGTCAATTTCATGTATAATCGCCTGTCTCTGTGTTGCTATAATTTCTATTACTCCAGAGGATAATGTTGTATGAACAGAATACTGTCCTTCACACATTCTTTCCCCATCATTTAGAACCCTCTACGGAGTGTCTAATGCAAAACATTACTGTAGTACCAACCTGGAGAAATGGAACCCTAGGCAACTGCCTATACAGCCTATGTCCAGGGCACACTCTACTGCAAACTGAGACAAACAAGGCATAGGGGATCGATTCAATCTACTGTGACGTGCTATACATAACGTTCCGGACTTGCACATCCCGGGACCTTTTAATCTCTGATTTTATCTTGTAGCCATAGAGGTGCGCAGGAAAATTTGGCGATGTAGTCGTTCTCGTAATTGGCAAATATACGCACAAGCATACATCCAGGCGATGTACAGTGACACATCTCCCCTCATTCAACTGAACTCTTCGTAAATGTCCCAGCAGATTTTGTATCTTTCCAAAGTTAGGATCCTAGTTTCGGCAAGTAATAAGATGTTATGGGGGGAGATGTATCAAGTCTTGGAGAGAGATAAAGTACCAACCAATCAGCTCCTCACTGTCATTTTTCAAACACAGGCCGGAATGTACTTTCATGCTCTTCTCTGAGATGGAGCCAATCGGATCCCTCCTAGCACCCCCGGCGGCCGCCATCTCACACTGCGCACGGCCACCGCCATCTCACACTGCGCATGGCCAGAAGGACCCCCTGGCTCTCTCCACTTTATCTCTTTCCAAGATTTGATAAATCTCCCCCCAAATGCTATGTTACAAGTACAGATCACTTTGCCAGAGATTTCCTGCCGCAGGCTTCACACATAAAACCTGGTTTCCCGAGCTCTGTCTGTCACCTCCTGTGTTTTCTCAGCTCCCCACCCTTTAGAAGTGGGCTGATTTGCAAAAACATGGAAAGATCCCTATAAAGAATGCTTAATCCGGTAGTTATTCTGGTTAATGCCTTTATCTGTGCACCTTAAGACTTCTATTTGTACCGGGAATGACAACACCGCCACCACAATTGTGCGTCTCTGTAACTGTTACCAAGTTACGGCGTCTACACCCTGCGAGGCGTCTCATTGCTAAGAGGTTCTGCAGTTTCCGCTACTGACGCTCCGGAGGACCATTACAATGTTTTCCGTGTTTTGGTTTATTAGGGAAAATGTTCACATTCCGCTTCTCTGCACTTGCAGTGTATTTTTTGTCTATTTCAAAAACATTTTTTTTTTCTAGAAAAGTTTGAAGACATCTACAGAATCAAAAACTTTTTACAATCATTTCTAGTTGTGCTCTACAAAGGAAAGTTACTAAATATTTCCATCCGGTTACTTTGTTCTATATATTTCTGTAGGGACTGCAAGGATTTATTTATTTCATTTTTGCTTACCTAGAGGTCTTTTGCACCAACGTATAACTTGGATCACAATTACTCCGGCTCTTGTGACTGGAGTAATTGTGATCCAAGATGTAGGTTGTGGCACAGGGTCTTTTTGGGCGTGCTGGGATAGGACAGCGTGATGACGCAGTGGTTAGCATTGCTGCCTCACAGCACAGGAGCCCGTGGGTTTGATTCCGACCAGATATGTGTCTGTGTGGAGTTTGTATGTGCACCGTGTGCGGATTTCCTCTGAGTGTTCTGGTTTCTTCCTGCACTCCAAAAACTTAGTGAGAGGTTACGTGGCTGCCGGCTAACGGACGGTGGTGTGTGTATATTCTCCCTGCAGTGCTGTGTACAGTGATTGTTGCTATACAATAATAATGTGTAGTTCCATAACCTGTTACACACTCATACAGCTATAATTAGCAAATTATTACTTCACTATCTATCTTACAGAAAAATCAAGCAAACGATTTGTTCTGTACACTTATTAGCTTTGCCTCAACCCTTGCATGTAACATAAAGTATAAGGGCAGACCCTCATTAGGTCCTAAGGGGCCCTTACCAAGATACAGATTTGGACCCCCCTTCCTACCCTCCATTTGTAACCCCCCCGCACCACCCATTAATACCAGATTTATCAAGCCATGTAGAGTGATAAATTGCACGGTGATAAAGGCCCAGCCAATCAGCTCCTAACTGTCATTTTTCAAGCACAGCCTGTAACATGACCGTTAGGAGCTGATTGGCTGGTACTTAATCACCTTTGCTATTTATCACTCACCAAGGCTTGATAAATGGAGGCATAGGTTGTCTAACGTATATTCTGACAATGTATACGGGGGGGGGGGGGCAGAGATTGTGGGATAGATAGAAGAGATGTATAATGGAAAAAGTGGGAAACCGCCTCTATGACCCTCAGCACTGGAAAACGGGCGCAGGTCATGGAATTACAGACATTATTCCCTATGCAATATCAAGGCTTACGCCGAGAAAGCTGCAGACACTAGCCACGTATTGCCCCAGGCAAGGGCAAGCCGAGATTTGAGTCACTCTGAGGAGAAGGGATTCGGAGGGTCCAGGTCTGAAATCCCGGCCTTGAAGCTGTCAGTGAACACTCCACAGAGAGGCTTATTCAGTCAATTGCTGGATTACGTATCGGAGTGTGGACACGTTACACAAAGCTGCACTCTAAGGTTAGGATAATGCAAAGCCACGACCAGTGTAGTGAGCAGGTGAATCCATCAATGGCTGCCATCACACAGAGATTTACTGAAGACATTTCCTCAGGTTCCTCTAATCTTTAAATGGTTTATTCCAGTTTCCTGGCCCGGCTTAACCTCTCAGTCATTTCTTGTTAGTAAGTGTTGGACAAATTTGTGAGGTACACAGGACTGAGACTGTAGGAAAAAGGGGAGGCCACACTAACGTTTACTGGCCCCATCCACGCAGAAGGGGTCACGCGTTTCGTAGGCTGGCAGTGGCAGCCAATCGGTTCATTAGGAACCGGTGACATCAGGCACAACAGAGGCGGCCATTTTGTTAGCTCGGCAAATATTGTCAAGACTCACTATGAAGCAGTGACGTGACACACCGAAGAGACGGGCTGAGACAAACTCTCTTCTCTTGCCTTCTCAATAATATTTAAAAGGGTAGAACCTCAAACACAAATAAAAAATTATGAAAAGAATTAAAATATGCATTTTCTAGTCTCGCAGGCGTCTTGTTTGGGCATAGCTGCATTGTGCCCCATATGTGTTATAAGAGATGTTGGGTCAATAAGATCTTTGCTCATGAATGACCCACTAATATATTCACATCATACATCGTAGGGAAATTTGGGGGTAATTTACTAAGACATGGGTTCTAAAACTCGGCGCTTCCGATCGTGTTCATGCCAGAAAAGGTCAATGATTTTCTAGCCAAAAACATTGCTACTAAAAACATTTTACTTTTACATTTCGGGTATAAACAAGATCGTAAGCGCTTAGTAAATAAAGACTTTGGGGTTAGGTAAACTGGTGATCCTGTAGTTCCACAGACTGTTTCAATAATTGGATGAGTGTGCTACCTTCACATCTATTAGCATATTGAAGCTTAATCGGTACTATTGTATTATTATTCACTCAATCAAGCGTGAGATACATGTTTATCAAAGGGCAAGTGATGTGTATGTATATAATTAAGTCTTATACTGATTTCTAAGAGAATTATCTTTTTAGTACATATTGTGTTTTAAATATTTTAAAACACAATATTTTATTTTAGATTGTGTCTTGACAATTACTTCTGCCATATTGGTGGTTAACAGTTTTATTAGCGCTGTCCCTGTTACTCTTTATTCCTATGTTTTGTTTTTTAAACTGGAGGTGTTACCAGTGTCATCCAATCAGATGATATCTTTCATTTATCTGATACATTCTAGAGCATGATAGCTGGAATATGATCTGCTGCTAATATAAACACTTCTTTTAGTGCTTCTATCTCTGGAGACGGAATAAAGCCATTTTTCAGGGATTTTCTAATGTTTTACAGATTAGTGAGGACTAGCTAGGTTTTGGAGTGTATACCTAGTAAACACCTAGTTCTATGATAAATCTTTCTGAAATTAAGTTTTACTCTACTTTACCATCAAATCCCATCTACATACAGTATGAAATTTACAAGAGACAGCACGGATGGTGTAATGGTTAGCATTACTGCCTCACAGCCCTGAGGTCATGGGTTAGATTCCCACCATTGCCCTAACTGTGTGGAGTTTGTATATTCTCCCCGTATTTGCGTGGGTTTCCTCCGGGTACTCCGGTTTCCTCACACAATCCAAAAATATACTGGTAGGTTAATTGGATCCCAACAAAAATTAACCTTAGTGTGAATGTGTCTGTGTCTACATGTGATAGGGAAGGGATGCGGTCAGGATGCCGCCGGACGGAATCCCGGCGGTCGAAATACCGACGCCGGAATCCCGACCGCCACAATCCCGACATATTCTCCCTCTGTGGGTGTCCACGACACCCATAGAGGGAGAATATAATAGTGTGCCGAGCGTAGCGAGGCACCGTGCCCGCAGCGTGGCGAGCGAAGCGAGCCCGCAAGGGGCTTCGTTCCGCTCACCACCCCTGTCGGGATTGTGTGGTCGGGATTCCGGCGTCGGTATTTCCACCGCCGGGATTCCGACCGGCGGCAATTAGTACTGATCCCATAGGGAATATAGAGTGTAAGCTCCACTGAGGCAGGGACTGATGTGAATGGTCAAATGTTCTCTGTAAAGCGCTGCGGAATATGTGTGCGCTATATAGTGTGCGCTATATAAGTAACTGGTAATAAATACAGAGACACGTTTAATTGCTAATGACTATGAGATCTTATATAATCCCCCTTTTCCACAAAAAAACGGGTATGACCCGGAAAATTGAACAAGGTTTCAAGCTGCGTCACAGCGGTTTGAATCCCTGGTGGTCATTCCGAGTTGTTTGCTCGGAAAATTTATTCGCATAGCAGCGATTTCCCACTTAGTGCGCATGCGCAATGTTCGCACTGCGACTGCACCAAGTAAATTTGCTATGAAGTTAGGTATTTTACTCACGGCTTTTTCTTCGTTCAGGCGATCGGAGTGTGATTGACAGGAAGTGGGTGTTTCTGGGCGGAAACAGGCCGTTTTATGGGCGTGTGGGAAAAAACGCTATCGTTTCTGGGAAAAACGCGGGAGTGGCTGGAGAAACGGAGGAGTGTCTGGACGAACGCTGGGTGTGTTTGTGACGTCAAACCTGGAACGACAAGCACTGAAGTGATCGCACTGGAAGAGTAAGTCTCGAGCTACTCAGAAACTGCACAGAGATGTCTTATCGCAATATTGAGAATCTTTCATTCGCAATTTTAAGAAGCTAAGATTCACTCCCAGTAGGCGGCGGCTTAGCGTGTGCAATGCTGCTAAAATCGGCTTGCGAGCGAACAACTCGGAATGACCACCACTGTTCACACCGCAGCCTGGACTCAGGTTAGTGGTGGGTCATCCCTCTGCCGGCGCTTGGAGATGACATCATCGCCAAGCGCCCGTGAGCCAACCCTCCATAGGCTTTTAGCAGGATCTGTGTTGGATAACCTGGGTCACACTTGTATACTGCCCCGTTACCCGGGTCCGACCCTGGTAGAAATTTTCCAAGGACCCTTTTCCACTGAGCCGCGACCCGGGAAGACCTGGCAATAACTCGGGTTATTGCGGCAGTGGATAAGAGTTATTAGTGACCTCCTGCTGCTCTATTGACCTTAAATTCAATATGTACAATATAATATTAATCTGCAAAAGACCAGCGCATAACCCCATCCTGTGCTTGTCGTCGCTGTTGAAGGACAAATAGAGTCACTCGGTTCCTCTGCTGAAACTGTATTTGCATTAATGCGTGTATTAGTATTTGCATATAAGAAACCGCAGTTCATTAAATATACTAATTATACTTTAAGCTGCAGTGATACCCTGCTGAGAGCCTGTAGCTAGCGTCTTCCCCTTCGTGGAGCGAGCGCTATCTGGGGACTCAGGAAGAGACATTTCCAGAATAATATCCCTCGCTCTCTCCGCTTGGCCGTCTACACAGACAGACTTGAAAGAGGCGAATCTCCAGCAAGTCAGGATTTATGAAGCTATGCACCGTCCACCGAAACTATAAGCAGCGCATCGTATTAGACTAGTGATGACATTCTGAGCACGGAGCTGCTGTCATTTCTATAAAATGTCTCCTTTATGTCTGTGTGCACGTACAGTATTGCGGCTGGGCGTAATACATGGCCCTGGGTTTTTAGACCAGGCATACAGGCTGACAGGACATGCCGAGACTTACACTTCCACAAGAACCGGGTTCTATTCAGGTGGTCTTACAGTGTACAACTGTTTATTATCGCCCCCTCACGTTGCTGAGGTCATGAGTTCAACTCCAGACCTGGGCACTATATGTGTAGGGTTTGCATGTTCTCACAGTGCTTGCGTGTGTTTCCTGCCACACTCCAAATACATACTGGTAGGTTAATCGGCTTCTGACACAAAATAATAACGCTAGTATGTATGTTATAAGGAATAAAGCCTTTTGATAAACATGATAGTCAATCACATGGCAGCCTCTACCCTTAATAATAGATAGATAGATAGATAGATAGATAGATAGATAGATAGATAGATAGATAGATAGATAGATAGATAGATAGATAGATAGATAGATGAGAGAGTTGGCAGCCTTCCGTACAGCAAGATGTTAGGACATTAGGCCATATAATGTGCTTAGCACCCAGTGAGAGGGTGATGTGCATAAATGTGGCTTCTAAACTCATTTGCAGGTCAGTCCCCTTATAATAATAATAATTATAAATTGGATTTTCTTTTTGTACTTGATACAAGTTTTACCTCTGAAATCTAAGAAGTAATTTTCATTTGAAAATAAAAAACATCAGCTCTCCGGCAGCCACAATTTATAGATAGGTAATCCAGTTAGGCCATTTATTTAACTACTATAAATATTAAAATCTAAATCTCCATCGCCTTAGACAAGCCCAAGGAATGTACCAATGTTCCATTCGGGAGCGCTCCTAACAGCTATTACTTCAATGGTAGAGGTCAATATACAGTATATATATATATATATATATATATATATATATATGTATACATTGTTTTTAAATTTCATCCAAGCTCCATAAATTCTAGTATGATGTATATACATCTAGGCAGATACGTAGACACAAGTGTTACATATGGGATATAGTATTCTGCCAAGACAACTTTCCTTTTTCTACATACCATTTATTTTCCCTACAACTGTTCTGTTTACTTAAGACCAATGTTGAGTGTGAGATGTTTTGTCAGGTTCCCTTGTATGGAGACAAAAAAACAAGAGTACGAGGAATTCAATTGTGTTTTAAAAGAAGTTGCGCCCACAGAGGGTGTCAGAGCTGCTCAGTCCCCTTTTATTCCAAAGTGATAAATTGTCTATTTTAAGAAAGCTGGACAAGACGTATTTGGGTTGCTGAGTCCTCCTGAATGACACTGAATAAATAATTAACACCGTCTGTAAAAGAGAGCTCGCTCTGTTACATCTGAGGGTTAGTGATCACCTGTAGAGGGGACACAATGGATAAAGGACACAATCCTCTACAAGATGTTTACATCAATGCAAACTGCCCTGAGAATACAAACCCCCAATCAGGCCACCACCGATCACAGATAGATACGTTTTATATACCAATGTCATGCCATAAGGGTCTGCATGGAAATTATATCACTGCAATAACAAAATCTGACACTATAAATTATACGCAAGAAAAAAAGAGAGACATTGTTTCCCCCAGCACCCTGAATGATAACAGTAACCAGATATAAATCCCACATAAATATTAGAATTCAGAGATCTTGGTTACACATATTTGCACAAATGTGTGACTAAGCCCCAAAACTATAAAATATACACAATGCAGAAAAATCTCTCGATCACTTCATGCCCCAGAGAAGTAATTGTGTCCCCTTCCCACCTGGTGTTTAATAAGTAAGCTACTATTCAAAATTAAATCGGTTCATCTTATGGTACAAGGGCCACTAATGGCAAATATAACACATCTAGGGACCCATCTTATGGAGTTCACCTTGACGTGGTAGATGGAGCCATATTTTTAGCCAAACATGTGCTAAGATCTTCAATTATACACAATGTTTATTTGTAAAGTTTATTATAATTATTTTGACGATCAGCATTCTTAGTGTTTAGAGTGTGCACCTGCATTTTTTTCCCTGCATGGTACTACAAGTCTCAGCATGGTAGCACCTCTTATTATTTTTCAGATTAGGATGTGCAGTCAAAGACCCTCTCCCTTATTCTACAGAAAGCACAAATTATATATATATATATGTATATATATATATATATACATATATATATATATATATATATATATATATATTATCATACAGTATGCAAAGATGACTACTGCATATCACTTAACATACAGTACAGATAGGTCATTCTCATATTCACTTGTTGCCAATGTTTTATGGTTTTGTATAAAACAAGTTTTATTGTAGAATCAAGTGTCACATAAGTAGACAATACAATGAGAAATATTTCAAGTACAACTGATATTGGTTAAGATAATAATTTGAACATGGGATTAGCATGGGTCCACAAAATCAGTCCCTTCTGTGAAATGTACATATTTTCCTAATTTTTTTCTTCCTATATAAATTTACCTACAAGAAACTCTAAAAGGCTTTTAAACAATTTTCTATAAATGTAAGTTACAAATAAAATCCGCTTTGCATGTTTAAATTATGGGTTTCCTAACCTGTGTGCCCTGAGCACACTGTTTCCAAAATTTGTTTTGCTAAATGATTGCTAAAAATATTATTAATAATAATAATAGTAGTCACATTGTAACAATAATAAAAATGTTGCAATCTAATTTCTTAACTGATATTTTAATTTAAAATAATTATAATATTATACGGGGTTAACCTTCAGTTAACAGTTAACCAATTAAATGTAAATAAATGGATAATCAATTTAAAAAAAATACTGAAGCATGGGCGGTAATTTTGTCACAGGCCTCAGGGTAAATTTACTAAACGCTGGATTCGAAATGTTGTCAAGACTGCAGTGAATTTAAACCCCAGCAAGCCAGAATCTTACTAAATCGTGTACCTTGTGCACAAATGTGGATTAAAAACTACACAACAACCCAGATGTATTTTTATATTTTAATTATTATACATTAATTTGCTTTCGCTGCACTTTTCATCTTGTTGAATTGTTTTTATAGATAAAAATTATGCTTAGGACCCAGAACATTTCTTCTAGTGTTTTTCCAAATCTCAATAAAGTTTAATCTGCAGAAAACAGATAATCACTGAAAATTGTGGCTGTTGCGTTTCTGAAAGCGGAATGTTCTCAGTGTTAAAATAAAAAAAAAAAAAAAAATTCTGTGTACTGCATGCTGTTCCATAGGAAACAATGTCATTTATTTTTTAGGTCTGGCTGAAGTGCATAAAAATCATATAGAAAACAAAAGAAAACTGTGCACACAGGACCTTAGTTCATGTAAAATTGCGACAGCTTCTGATTTAGTTGTTCCCATGAGAAAACACAAAGGATCTCACAGAGCAGATATATCTTCGATTTTATAATAAACATCAGAAATAAATTGCTTTCCGCAAGTTTAAATGTCACTTAACACTGTTTGCAAAATCACCTCTGACAGCACCTAAATAAGCTTATTAGCCTACATGGTTCCATGATACTGAGCGTGTCTTGCGTTCATACCTTGGGAAAATAAATATATATATTTTTTTTAATTCCCTTTTTACACGTGTCAGAATTTGTCCAATTGCTTCTCCGCCAAAGGGTAACTAAAGATTAAAATCATGTTAACCCTTTGAGTGTGCAGTTCAAAGGCAATTATCTGCTGCTAAGACACAATTTTCCCAGCCTGACAACATAGCAGAAGGTCGAGCTAGCACATTCTTATGGGATGAAAAGGGTTAATGTCTTGTCTCTTGGTCAGCGGGCGGATTTGTGACAAATTTAGCCAATCTGGGAACACGCAGAGAATCGTGTGGTTTATTGTGAGAAATTAAGTTTAGGCGAAAGTAAAAAAACAAAATAAAATTGAGAATTTTATTTTTTCTGCCACTGCCAGGGTACAGGGATCAGTCGTACTGTTTATCTTGATGTGTGTCTCTTATCGTTCAGGGGGCGGAACCACTCATTAACATAAGATCTCTCCCTAAGGTCACAGCTATGAGTTCATTATGCCATTATTAGCTATCCAAGCGACCAAGGGCATGATATAATAAACAAAAAGATTTTATTAGTGCCTAATGCAGTGGTTCCAAAACTTTTTTGAATCGAGTAAAAATGCTATATAAATAAAATGATTAATTAATTAATTAATGAATGTATTATTATTATTATTATTATTATTATTATTATTATTATTATCTGGCAATTCAGATTAGAAAATTCTCAAAGCTATAAAATATTTACCACACGTAGCAGCAAAAGTTTGCACATTACCCCAGCAGAATTTGTGCAGAAATATTACCCCAACCCCACAACCACCAAAATAAATTGACCATCATTGTCCAGGCTGTACAGACAGTATACATTGTCTTATAATTAGAAACTTTTTTACAGGGATGATAATAATAAGGTTATTTATTTTTTATTTTATTTATTTTAGCAGAAACATTTGTAACACTTTGAGAGCTTTCAAATGCAGTTGGTCAACACCAAATCCTTGCAGTAACTGGGACTTATAGAGTGGTGCTGCCTATTATACTTCAAATTAAAGGATTTAAAATACATTCAATATATATTATAAAATACACTAAATGAATTTAATGTATCTAATTTATGTTATAAATTGCTTATATTACTTAACATAATTTTGCTTTATTTTGAAGCAACAAAAGATTGTATTAGAGACTCGTGTAATTATAATAAAATGACATCCAAAAAACATTTTGGGGGGGGGGAATTGTCAAACATTTTTAAATCGATTTTTTTTTTTTTGCATTTGAAAGTAATTACCGTGCCACACAATTCAGAGGATTAATCCGTTACATTAAATTAGATATTTTTAATTGAATTTCTCCAGGTTGTTCATTAGACAAACAATTACATTTAAATAAAATCCAGAAAGAAAAGCAACATGCAGTACAATACTACACTTTTTAAATTATGATAGTATTTACATGAATATAATAATACCTTTGCCTACCTACAATAGGGTTTTACTCATTTTAAAAACTAAATAATTGTAGACTTTCTAACAATTGATAATTCAGCACTAATTTTATATATATATATATATATATATATATATATATATATATATATTTTAGACTAACCTAGGGTTGAAAAAAATAATACTATATACAAAACACACTGACAAACAACAGACATAAATTCACTTTTTTTATAAATATATATATATATATATATATATATATATATATATTTTATATGTAAATGTGTGTTAGTTGGCTGTCCCTGCTGTTCAGGTGGGGAGTAGAACCTGTATCTCTGTGGGGAGGTGACAGGCAGTATTTATGTAGGTTACAGAGGAATGCCTGACAGATGCTGGAATGCAGTGCTGGCTAGTAATTATAAGCTGTATAATAACTGTGAATAAAACATTGCTCATTATTGATTGCAGTCCAGGTGTTTTTTCTGCCTGTCTTATCAAGAGCACATTTGCATTTTATTACCTTCTAAATGAAATGGATTCCCTCTCACAGACATACCTGGAATGTTTTGTTCACACTTCACCAAGAGAGTGCTGCACGAATACACAGAGTAGTATACAATTCACCAAGAGAGTGCTGCACTAATACACAGAGTAGTATACAATTCACCAAGAGAGTGCTGCACTAATACACAGAGTAGTATACAGCGCACCAAGAGAGTGCTGCACTAATACACAGAGTAGTATACAATTCACCAAGAGAGTGCTGCACTAATACACAGAGTAGTATACAGCGCACCAAGAGAGTGCTGCACTAATACACAGAGCAGTATACAGTTCACCAAGAGAGTGCTGCACTAATACACAGAGTAGTATACAGTGCACCAAGAGAGTGCTGCACTAATACAGTCACAGAGTAGTATACAATTCACCAAGAGAGTGCTGCACTAATACACAGAGTAGTATACAGCTCACCAAGAGAGTGCTGCACTAATACACAGTCACAGAGTAGTATACAATTCACCAAGAGAGTGCTGCACTAATACACAGAGTAGTATATAGCTCACCAAGAGAGTGCTGCACTAATACACAGAGTAGTATACAGCGCACCAAGAGAGTGCTGCAGTAATACACAGAGTAGTATACAGCGCTCCAAGAGAGTGCTGCACTAATACACAGAGTAGTATACAATTCACCAAGAGAGTGCTGCACTAATACACAGAGTAGTATACAATTCACCAAGAGAGTGCTGCACTAATACACAGAGTAGTATACAGCTCACCAAGAGAGTGCTGTATGCACTAATACACAGAGTAGTATACAATTCACCAAGAGAGTGCTGCACTAATACACAGAGTAGTATACAGTTCACCAAGAGAGTGCTGCACTAATACACAGAGTAGTATACAGTTCACCAAGAGAGTGCTGCACTAATACACAGAGTAGTATACAGTTCACCAAGAGAGTGCTGTAGTAATGCACAGTGTAGAACACGGTCACCAGCACTCTCCCTGTAATAGACAGTCACCAGTGCTCACCCTGTAATATACAGTCACCAATAGAGTGCTGCATTAATACACAGAGTAGTACACAGTCACCAGCACTCACCCTGTAACAGACAGTAACCAATTCTCACCCTGTAATACACAGTCATCCTGTAATATACAGTGAGCTACACTCACTCTGTAATACACAGCAACCTGCTGCACTCGCCTTGTAAAACACAATAACCTCCTGAACTCATCCTGTAATACACAGTCCTCAGCACTCACCCTGTAATACACAGTGACCTGCACTCTCCTTGTAATATACAGTCCCCAGCACTCACCCTGTAATACACAGTGACCTGCACTCTCCTTGTAATACACAGTCCCCAGCACTCTCCTTGTAATACACAGTCCCCAGCACTCACCCTGTAATACACAGTGACCTGCACTCTCCTTGTAATACACAGTCCCCAGCACTCACCCTGTCATACACAGTGACCTGCACTCTCCTTGTAATACACAGTCCCCAGCACTCACCCTGTAATACACAGTCCCCAGCACTCACCCCGTAATACAGTGACCTCCATACATCCTGTAATACACAGTGACCTGCACTCTGCAGAATGACAGCCGGGATATACAATGTAACAATTTCCATAGAATGCTCTGAGAAACAAGCATTGCTAATACCCAGCTGCAGAGGGCAATGTTCCCAGCGCTGGGCGCTGGCCCGGGTTCTGCACTGCAGAGGGCAATGCTTCTAGCGCTGGACGCTGACCCAGGTTCTGCACTGCAGAGTGCAATGCTCCCAGCGCTGGACGCTGACCCAGGTTCTGCACTGCAGAGTGCAATGCTCCCAGCGCTGGACGCTGACCCAGGTTCTGCACTGCAGAGTGCAATGCTCCTAGCGCTGGACGCTGACCCAGGTTCTGCACTGCAGAGTGCAATGCTCCCAGCGCTGGACGCTGACCCAGGTTCTGCACTGCAGAGTGCAATGCTCCCAGCGCTGGACGCTGACCCAGGTTCTGCACTGCAGAGTGCAATGCTCCCAGCGCTGGACGCTGACCCAGGTTCTGCACTGCAGAGTGCAATGCTCCCAGCGCTGACCCAGGTTCTGCACTGCAGAGGGCAATGCTTCTAGCGCTGGACGCTGACCCAGGTTCTGCACTGCAGAGTGCAATGCTCCCAGCGCTGGACGCTGACCCAGGTTCTGCACTGCACATATTTATATGACATTATTACCCCCCCTCAGCCCATGTGCAGGGAGCTGGGTAATTAGTGCAGTATTAGTATAAGATGACTTGTTAATTGTAACCCAATCTTTATGTTGCTATAATGTCACTCTGGTGTATTTACTGAGCAGCCGGCGTGTTCCCGGTCCCCATCTGCAGGTACTTGCCTTGTCAAGCCCCATTTAGTGACTGATCTCTGTGGTGAGTGTATAATTATATATATGTGGCCTCTCAGCTACAGTGCAAATACCTGCGCTGTGCTCAGAGTAAATACCTTTCCCTGGAACTCCCCAGGCGTGTTGCTCAGTCAGGCAGAGAGGGGGATTGCACACCTGCCCAGGTACCTGGGAGCTGCCTCATCGCAGGGGTCTGATCTACTGCACCCTAAACTCTGCCAGCACTCTCATCCCACTGCTGAGTGCTGCTCTCTGTAATGTATTACGCAGCACCCGAATATATCCCCTGCACTCTAATACATCACATACACTGTAATATATCCCCTGCACTCTAATACATTACCTACACTCTCATATAACCCCTGCACCCGAATATATCCCCTGCACTCGAATATATCCCCTGCACTCTAATACATTACCTACACTTTCATATAACCCCTGCACCCGAATATATCCCCTGCACTCTAATATATCCCTAATAGATCACCTACAGTGTAATATATCCCCTGCACTCTAATGCTTCCCCAGCACTCTAATACATCATCTACACTCTAATATATCCCCATGCACTCTAATAGATACCTAATACATCACCTACAGTGTAATATATCCCCTGCACTCTAATAAATTACCTACACTCTAATATAACCCCTGCACTCTAACGCTTCCCCGGCACTCTAATACATCACCTACACTCTAATATATCCCCTGCACTCTAATACATCACCTACACTGTAATATACCCCCTGCACTCTAATACATTACCTACGCTCTAATATAACCCCTGCACTTGAATATATCCCCATGCACTCTAATGCTTTTCCAGCATTCTAATACATCACCTACACTCTAATATATCCCCTGCACTCTAATACATTACCTACACTCTAATATAACCCCTGCACCCGAATATATCCCCTGCACTCTAATACATCACATACACTGTAATATATCCCCTGCACTCTAATACATTACCTACACTCTCATATAACCCCTGCACCCGAATATATCCCCTGCACTCTAATACATCACATACACTGTAATATATCCCCTGCACTCTAATACATTACCTACACTCTCATATAACCCCTGCACCCGAATATATCCCCTGCACTCTAATATATCCCCTGCACTCTAATACATCACATACACTGTAATATATCCCCTGCACTCTAATACATTACCTACACTCTCATATAACCCCTGCACCCGAATATATCCCCTGCACTCTAATATATCCCCTGCACTCTAATATATCCCCTGCACTCTAATACATTACCTACACTTTCATATAACCCCTGCACCCGAATATATCCCCTGCACTCTAATATATCCCCTGCACTCTAATACATTACCTACACTTTCATATAACCCCTGCACCCGAATATATCCCCTGCACTCTAATACATCACATACACTGTAATATATCCCCTGCACTCTAATACATTACCTACACTCTCATATAACCCCTGCACCCGAATATATCCCCTGCACTCTAATATATCCCCTGCACTCTAATACATTACCTACACTCTAATACATTACCTACACTTTCATATAACCCCTGCACCCGAATATATCCCCTGCACTCTAATATATCCCCTGCACTCTAATACATTACCTACACTTTCATATAACCCCTGCACCCGAATATATCCCCTGCACTCTAATATATCCCCTGCACTCTAATACATCACATACACTGTAATATATCCCCTGCACTCTAATACATTACCTACACTCTCATATAACCCCTGCACCCGAATATATCCCCTGCACTCTAATATATCCCCTGCACTCTAATACATCACATACACTGTAATATATCCCCTGCACTCTATTACATTACCTACACTCTCATATAACCTCTGCAGCCGAATATATCCCCTGCACTCTAATATATCCCCTGCACTCTAATACATTACCTACACTTTCATATAACCCCTGCACCCGAATATATCCCCTGCACTCTAATATATCCCTAATAGATCACCTACAGTGTAATATATCCCCTGCACTCTAATACATCACATACACTGTAATATATCCCCTGCACTCTAATACATTACCTACACTCTCATATAACCCCTGCACCCGAATATATCCCCTGCACTCTAATATATCCCCTGCACTCTAATACATTACCTACACTTTCATATAACCCCTGCACCCGAATATATCCCCTGCACTCTAATATATCCCTAATAGATCACCTACAGTGTAATATATCCCCTGCACTCTAATGCTTCCCCAGCACTCTAATACATCACCTACACTCTAATATATCCCCATGCACTCTAATATATACCTAATACATCACCTACAGTGTAATATATCCCCTGCACTCTAATAAATTACCTACACTCTAATATAACCCCTGCACTCTAACGCTTCCCCGGAACTCTAATACATCACCTACACTCTAATATATCCCCTGCACTCTAATACATCACCTACACTGTAATATATCCCTGCACTCTAATACATTACCTACACTCTCATATAACCCCTGCACCCGAATATATCCCCTGCACTCTAATATATCCCCTGCACTCTAATACATTACCTACACTTTCATATAACCCCTGCACCCGAATATATCCCCTGCACTCTAATATATCCCTAATAGATCACCTACAGTGTAATATATCCCCTGCACTCTAATGCTTCCCCAGCACTCTAATACATCACCTACACTCTAATATATCCCCATGCACTCTAATATATACCTAATACATCACCTACAGTGTAATATATCCCCTACACTCTAATAAATTACCTACACTCTAATATAACCCCTGCACTCTAACGCTTCCCCGGAACTCTAATACATCACCTACACTCTAATATATCCCCTGCACTCTAATACATCACCTACACTGTAATATATCCCCTGCACTCTAATACATTACCTACGCTCTAATATAACCCCTGCACCTGAATATATCCCCATGCACTCTAATGCTTTTCCAGCATTCTAATACATCACCTACACTCTAATATATCCCCTGCACTCTAATACATTACCTACAGTCTAATATAACCCCTGCACCCGAATATATCCCCTGCACTCTAATACATCCCCTGCACTCTAATGCTTCCCAGCACCCCAATACATCACCTACACTCTAATATATCCACTGCATTCTAATACATCACCTACACTCTAATACATCACCTACACCATAATATATCCCCTGCACTCTAATGCTTCCCCAGCATTCTAATATATCACCTACACTCTAATATATCCCCTGCACTCTAATACATCACTTGCACCCTAATACATCACCTACACTCTAATATATCCCCTGCACTCTAATGTATCCCCAGCACCCTAATACATCACCTACACCGTAAAACATTCCCTGCACTCTAATATATCCCCTGCACCCTAATACATTCCCTGCTCTCTAATACATCCTCTGCATCCTAATACACCAGCTGAAACCCTAATATATCCCCTGCACTCTAATATATCCTCTGCATCCTAATATATCCCCTGCATCCTAATACACTAGCCGGAACACTAATATAAGCCCTTCACTCTTTTAGCAATGTAGTCATTATTATATCTTACCAGCACTATATATTACATTGCACGCTACCAGCACTGGGGGCTAATCACTGCACCCTACTAGTACTGAGGGTAGTCAGTGCACCCTGCCAGCACTGTTGGTAGTTGATGCAACCTACCTGCCCTGGGGGTAGTCAATGCCCCTACCAGCACTGGGGTAGTCACTGCACCTTACCAGCACTGGGAGTAGTCAGTGCCCCCTACCAGCACTGGGGTAGTCAGTGCCCCCTACCAGCACTGGGGTAGTCAGTGCCCCCTACCAGCACTGGGGTACTCTCTGCACCCTACCAGCACTGGGGGTAGTCAATGCCCCCTACCAGCACTGGGGTAGTCAATACCCCCTACCAGCACTGGGGTAGTCACTGCACCCTACCAGCACTGGGGGTAGTCAATGCCCCCTACCAGCACTGGAGGTAGTCACAGCACCCTTCCAGCACTGGGGTAGTCACTGCACCCTACACCCTACTACTGGGGGTAGTCAATGTCTCCTACCAGCACTGGGGGTAGTCAGTGTCTCCTTCCAACACTGGGGGTAGTCAGTGTCTCCTACCAGCACTGGGGGTAGTCAGTGTCTCCTACCAACACTGGGGGTGGTCAATGTCACCTACCAACACTGGGGATAGTCAATGTCACCTACCAACACTGGGGATAGTTAATGTCTCCTACCAGCACTGGGGTAGTCAATGTCTCCTACCAGCACTGGGGGTAGTCAGTGTCTCCTACTAACACTGGGGGTAGTCAGTGTCTCCTACCAGCACTGGGGGTAGTCAGTGTCTCCTACCAACACTGGGGATAGTCAATGTCACCTACCAACACTGGGGGTAGTCAATGTCTCCTACCAGCACTGGGGGTAGTCAATATCTCCTACCAGCACTGGGGGTGGTCAATGTCTCCTACCAACACTGGGGGTAGTCAATGTCTCCTACCAGCACTGGGGGTAGTGTCTCCTACCAGCACTGGGGGTAGTCAATGTCTCCTACCAGCACTGGGGGTAGTCAATGTCTCCTACCAGCACTGGGGGTAGTCAATGTCACCTACCAACACTGGGGATAGTCAATGTCTCCTACCAGCACTGTGGGTAGTCAATGTCTCCTACCAGCACTGGGGGTAGCCAATGTCTCCTACCAGCACTGGGGCACATAGTACTTCAGAAGTCCACAAGTTGAACATCCACCAGTTCATGCCAAGAAAAAATGTGATCAGGGAATAAGTGACCATTTTTATTTCTTAAAATCATTCCATCTCCTCACACCAGATCTTGTCACTGACCTGGGATGTGATCTAGTGACTAATAATGATCCTGTAGGAGGAATTTAATCTAGTGACTGATCCTACAGGAGGGATAGAATCTAATGTCTGATCCTACAGGTATGGGGTGATCTAGTGACTGATTCTATATATGAAATGTGATCTAGTGACAGATCCTAGAGATGGGATGTGATCTGGTGACTGATCCCACAGAAGAGATGTGGTCTAGTGACTGATCCTACTGGAGGGATGGGATCTAGTGACTGATCCTACTGGAGGGGTGTGATCTAGTGACTGATTCTATATATGTACATATGTAATGTGATCTAGTCTAGTGACAGATCCTACAGATGGAATGTGATCTAGTGACTGATCCTACAGATGGAGTGTGATCTAGTGACAGATTCTACAGATGGGATGTGATCTGGTGACTGATCCTACAGAAGAGATGTGATCTGGTGACTGATCCTACAGAAGAGATGTGATCTAGTGACTGATCATACTGCAGGGATGTGATCTAGTGACTGATCCTACTGGAGGGATGGGATTTAGTGACTGATCCTACAGGAGGGATGGGATATAGTGACTGATCCTACAGGAGGGATGGGATCATGACTGAACCCACAGGAGGGATGTGATCTAGTGACTGATCCTACTGCAGAGATGGGATCTAGTGACTGATCCTACTGGAGGGATGGGATCTAGTGACTGATCCTACTGCTGGGATGGGATCTAGTGAGTGAGTCTACAGGAGAGATGGCATCTAGTGACTGATCCTACAGGAGAGATGGGATCTAGTGACTGATCCTACTGGAGGGATGGGATCTAGTGACTGATCCTACTGGAAAGATGGGATCTAGTGACTGATCCTACAGGAGAGATGGGATCTAGTGACTGACCCTACAGGAGATATGGGATCTAGTGACTGATCGTACAGGTGAGAGATGTGATCTAGTGACTGATCCTACAGCACCATAACAATCAGTTTCCTACAGTATATCACATGGAGATACAATCATAGGTAACACTAATAGATACACAGCACCTAGCACACAGTATACACACAGTTCCCAGATACAACATATATGCAGCTATACAGTGTATATATACAGAAGCTGTATACAGCCAGGCAGCAGCAGGCAGAGATAGTGGGGGGGTCTGGCTCATAGATAGCCCGGTGCCCAGTCCTGTCTTACCTGCTCCTGCTGTGTGTCTGCCCCACAGCAAGCCAGGAATCAAACACTTCTCTGCGTCTCCCTTCTCCTCTGCCACCTGGCCGGGTGAGCAAGAGCACCTGGAAGCCCATTCTTGTCAGCTTGTATCATTATCTCCTGTGTACAATCTGCAGCGTTTGTTGTGTGCGAGGATCAAAGAGACCGAAATGTGATCACAATGTAACTAATATCAGCCACAGTGTCCGCTGGCTCTGCCTGGGGATCGCACAGTACATATATATATATATATAT